>NC_056563.1:36378057-36378358 GCF_013358625.1 Macadamia integrifolia | reverse complement strand
AAAAAAAAAAAAAACCAGTTGTGTCTGTTTGTTTCCACATTAAATGAGGGGAAAGGAAAATTTTCCTGTAAAATAGGATTTTCTGCTGTTTGTTTCAATGTAATGTAAAATATGACATTGAAAAATAAGGCAAAAAAATTACAATATTTAGTTGGACTAACTAACCTTAAACTTATTATGAATCTCCTTTGTAAAATCTTTCTCTTATTATTCTTGAACCGTATCACCATTTTTTGTTCAATAAGGTACCAAAGATTGACTCATTCCATACTACAAATAATCGCAGGAAATCCTTTGATAA
>NC_056563.1:36352943-36377875 GCF_013358625.1 Macadamia integrifolia | reverse complement strand
CAAGAGGTAGTTTTCTAATTCCATATATTTTTCTATAACGTTCTTTTCTTGACTATGATTCAAAAATGTTTCAGATTACCCAGTATTTTGCCTTAATTCGGAATGAAGAATTTATTGTGTTAAAAAAATAATATAATTAATTAATTAATTAATAAAAATAAATAAATCTTTATGAAACATATGCTTGTGACAACGATAAGTTCCATGGTATTGAAGTACAGATCTCAAGTGATACTTGTTAATAACTTGAGTTTGTGATAATTTGTAAGAAAACATATGCTTGTGACAAGGAAGATTGATCACAGGAAATCTGCAAATTCTGATTCGTTATCTCTCCAAATAACAGTTAATGAGCCTGAATCAGTGAGCAATATTTTCATGTAAGATATCATTTGCAAAGAAATTTTTAAAATGAAACAAACAGGGACTGAGTAGAAAAAACTCAGTAGCAAGTAGCAAGCACAACAAGAGGGGTACCCAAAAGACTCTAGGCCCTTGGCATGCCCTTCAGATAGGGAGAGAGTTAAGAAAGTTAAGGAGTATAACTAATAGGTTACCCTCCATTCCTCCCAAAAAAAAAGGTCACACCCACAATAGGGTAAAATATGGAAACAATTCATGGCAGATACAGCTAAGCGGTATTTCCTCTTTTTTTTTTTTTTTTTTTGGGGTGGGGGGGGGGGTGGCGGCGGTGGGGATAATGGATAATATATAAAATAGGGAAACAGGGAGGAGGGATATACAAACCGGAGGAGCCAGAGAAAGGCCCCAGGAGTCAACAATAAGCCTATTCCTTGGGGTGTCCACAACTGGCCTCTAGGGGAGGGAGAGGATTTTGGAGGAGACGTCGAAGTAGATGGCCTTCCAAATCTTATCAAAAGATCTGGAGTTGGAAGACCATCTACGAAGGTTGCGCTCCATCTAGACATTAGAGATAGCAGCCCCGAAAGCAAGCTTTCCAGCCGAGTCACAAACAAAATTACCAGAGAAGGTCATGCCAATCCAATACCATTCTCTCTGAAAGGGAAGGGGGATTCTTTAGGCAGTCCAGCATTTGGTGAGAACAAACTTCTAAATGTGGGAGGAGAAGGGGCAGTCAAGGAATAGATGATTGGTATTTTTGACACCATTCCAACAAAGACAACAAGTAGGGCAATCAGGAATATGGCAAAAGATGAGGAAGGATCGGATAAGGAGGCAGTTGGAGAGATGCTGTCCAGACAGTAAGGCTATAGTGAGGAATGTGGCCACAAAATCAAACAACCTTATGCCAAGGGACAGAAGGGATGGAGCAATGGGAGTGGTTCCAGGTTGAGGAGGAGGAGAACAGAACCGGAGGAGGACCAGATAATTCGGTTAGCACTAGAAGAGGGGACAAAGGAATGGAGGAGATGGAATGCCAGAAGCTAGATAGAGATGGAATATTGGAGTTGGTCTAGGAACCACTGGAGATGATCAACGAGACAGAGGCAGATCTAGGGATCCCAAAGTAATAGACTGATCTATGGCCCATAAACAGAGAAAGCACACTGGTTGGATGTGAATATCAAGCCAGAAGGAAGTATTCAACCCATTTCCAACAAGAGATTTAATGGCAGTCAAGGCATGAGGTCTAGAAAGGAGGATCTTACGCCAAACCCAAGAGGAGTTAGGTTTGACGCTACAAGTCCAAAGGGAATCTATGCCCAGGAGGGAAGAGTAGACCCACGACACCCAAATGCTCGGATGTTTAGAAACCACCTTCCAGGACAACTTAAGGATGGCAGAGGAGTTGACATCCTTGATGCGCCTAATGCCCAGACTTCCTTCACTCTTGGGAAGGCAAACAGAGGACTAGCAGATGGGGTGAAGAAATCTGGTTGAATCGATACCTTTCCACAAGGAGCAAAAGAGGGACTCAATGAATTTGGAGATGGATTTAGGAAGCTGGAAGACTCCATACCAGTAAATAAGGAGGATGGAAGCACTGATTTGAGAATCAGGCGACCCGCATACGACAAAAACTTACCTTTCCAAAGTTGGAGCCTCTTGCGAATTTAGGAGAGCATAGGGGCGCAGTGATGAGCAGTAAGCCTGAAGGAGATGAGGGGAAAACTAAGATATTTAACAAGAAGAGAGCCAATGGAGAATCCTGTTAGCTCGAGAAGGAGGGCTTTGGAGGAATCCGAGACAGCAGCTAGAAAAAGATGGGATTTGAGCAAATTGATGTGAAGGTCAGAGAGGGACTCAAAGAGATGGAGAGAAGATATGATGGAAGTGAACTCCCAAGCCACCTTAGTAGGAAAAAGTTCTGAGGGGGAAGGACACCAAGAGATGATAATACCCTTACCCTGAAGCCTTCTACAAAAAAATGGCAAAGCATTCCACACACCAGTAAGCAAAGGAGAGGGGAAATCGAAGGGTCCCAAATTAAAAAGCTAAGGATGTTAGCAACCTTCGAATTCTTGGGGAGACTGGATCCATAAA
The DNA here is from genome assembly GCF_013358625.1 of Macadamia integrifolia. Lineage (NCBI taxonomy): Eukaryota > Viridiplantae > Streptophyta > Magnoliopsida > Proteales > Proteaceae > Macadamia > Macadamia integrifolia. The sequence goes on along the minus strand of NC_056563.1, from coordinate 36,375,409 downwards.
TAGTTCTAGCACAGACTAAGGCCCTCTTTGGTATCATTGTTCTTTGGAGAATTATCTTGTACCACCCCTAATTTGAAACCTTATGACCTACACCACCCTGGTTTTCTTATAGTATCGAGTGCGTCCCCTCTTTTGTAAAAGAAATTACACTTAAATCCATTCCGTTATAGCAAACTCGTTAAGTGATGACGTAGTGTGGTTACCCTTACTATTTTACCCTTCCATGTAAAAACCCCCTAAAACATTGAGTTGCAGGTTTAGGGCCTCTTTCTCTTAGTGTTAATTAATGGCGACCTTGTAGAGATGAAGCCAAAGATTAAAAGCCGCCGTTACTCACATCCTCTTACATCCTCTAAACAACCACTGAACATGTGCGAACAGGATACAGAGTGAGGTTTAGTTTAGGTTCAAGCTCTTCCAATGGCGGCTGCGCTCTCTACAGCTGCTAATGCCTCGCAAAAACGACATTTGCCCTCGATTTCACACTCGAAACACATTCAATGCCAACTTCTTTCAGTAGCTCTAATGGCAACAGTTGCCTATAGCAAAAGGATTGATTGACGGCCAAAAACTCATCAAGTCGGAACATCTAATTGGTCATTCGAAGAAAGAATGCGCTTCAGATAATGAACGACGAGCACTTCGTCAGTAGGATGGAATCTGAAGCCTGGAAGTAGTTTAATCACTTCATTCCTCACAAAATGAAGCTTCTCCATCTCAAACGATTATGCCTACCATCCTTAAAGCTGCAGAATCACTCAATCAACTTGGAGAACTGAGTCTCTTCCAAGACCCAATTCAGCTCAATTTGGGTGGTGGAGTTAGTCTAGCTCTTACAATCCTTCCATGATCAATTTTAGAGAGAGAGAGAGAGAGAGAGAGCCAGAGAATAACAACAAGAACAAGGAGAAGAAGAAGAAACAGAGAGAGGGATAGAGATTAGAGAGGTTGGGTTGGAAGAGGCTCTTAATGTGCGCTGGTTGTTCGAAAAATGCCTGAGGGAAATATGACCTATGATACCATGTTAAATCCATAGAAGGAGAAACGAAGAAGATGAAGATGATGAAGAGGGACACAACAGGGTCAAAAGGGTCTTTTCCAATTCTAAGCTCACGGTGTTATGCATTAAGGGTGCGGTTGATATTATATGAAAACTAGGGTGGTATAAGACAAGGTTTCAAATTAGGGGTGGTACAAGATAATTTTCCTTTTTCTTTTTTATTTTTGTTAAAAAAAAAGGGTTTTGGTTGCATTTGGTATTATTTACAGAGCTTGACTCTATTTTAACAAAACAAAAAAACCACAAAGATATCAAGAGTCATTTATGTGTTTTGGCCAAAAATAATTTTCGTCGATTTTTGCGTTGAGCTTTGTTAGAGTATATGAGAGCATGTATCGGTTGGAGGGCTATGGGTGATCATAGACCTCCAGACCGTGGGATTATATTTGATATATCTTTGTTAGTGTCTTGTTGGGTTTAGTATGGTTGTTAGCTAAGTTAGAGTTAGTTTCCTATTTTGATGATGCATTCTACTTTCCTATTTGGGTTATGACTATATAATAGCTAGTCTATATATTGAATGAAAGGGGAAGAACCAACCACATGGTTGTGACTCCCAAGTTCACCAATCTCTTTGTCTCTCTTATTTCTTCATCTTTGATTCTAATTCTCAAATCTTTACATGGTATCAGAGCCATGAAGAACAATAAAAAGTGTTATGTGGTTGTCTACTGTAGGTTTAAAAAAAAAAAAAAAAAATTTGTATTAGTGTCTGATTTTGTTCGTGTAAGTCCTCGGTTCTTGCTACTTTGGTTCGTGTCTGGTGTGAAAGATATCTCACTCCATTAAAATTATAATTGCTACTGTCAAGTGTGTGATGCCCAAGAATACAGCAAGTACCAGACCAGCCTAGGAGATCGGTGAAATGCCCCCACCAAGAATACGACAAGTGCCAGGGGGTTTGGGAGATCGGTGAGGGTGTGCAAACTTTAGTCCCATATCACTTAGGGAGAGATTCCTTGACTAGTTAATAACCTCTAGCCTCCTTAACATGGCACAACGTGTTTTAAAGCCTTAAGGCCCATAAGCCAAAAAGGACAATATTGTACAAGGTTAATGGGGCCGGGGCGTTAAAAATGGTATCAGAGCAAACCCCGACAGCGTGTGGGACCACAGCAGGGACGCTGTGCAAAAAGGGGAAAAATTGTGATGCCTAAGAATACGGCAAGTACCAGACCCGCCTGGGAGATCGATGAGGTGCCCCCACCAAGAATACGACAAGTACCAGGGGGTTTGGGAGATCCGTGAGGGTGTGCAAACTTTAGTCCCACATCACTTAGAGAGATTTGTGGACTAGTTAATAACCTCTAGCCTCCTTAAGATGGCACAATGCATTTTAAAGCCTTGAGGCCCACGGGCCAAAGAAGACAATATTGTGCAAGGTTAATCGGGTCGGGGCGTTACAAAGTAGTTGAAGGAGACCATTCTGTCCTTACTCGACTTGGTTTCCTATTGAAGGAGAAGGTTTTTGGTTTCTTAAGAAAAGGGGAAACTAGGGTATCGATGGGGGTTCCCATTGAATCAAAGGTTTGCTTCTGCTGGTTCAATCGTTTTGACTTGTTGCTTGTGGTTTATGATTTGGAAGTCTTGTTGTCGAAGTCTGAATCTACTGCTCGGTTATCGTTTTGATGCAATCGTCGTTCGATTTCTGCTGGTTGAAGATGTTCCGCTTGAAGTCGGTGGCTTCCCTAGACTATGGTTGCATGACTCTCCAGGTTTGAAGACAGCAACTGGTTCTACTTCTTCCATAATTCGAGGTCTCTTTGCTTCGTTACAGCCCTCTTCAACCCCTTCTTTCCTCTGTTTCTCGGTTGCAATACCCCTTCTTTCCTTTATCTTGATAGTACTTGATTTTTTTATTCATGGGCTGCTATCGTTGATGTTGCGATGTTTGTCGATACCATCATGTTTTCTGCCTCTGGTTTTCCACTGGTGGTGGAAGACGACTCACTCGAATTCCGCCATGGATGCATGGTTTTCGTTGCTATTACTCTTCTCTGGTTCTCAAAAGGGAAAGTTGACGTCTATAGCTGTTCCATCTACCATCCGCTGTTGATGTTGCCATTGATTTGCTACTCAAATATCCCCTGAAATTGTTGAGTTTTCTGGTCGCAATCTGTTCCCCCGTGGTTACTGCTGCTCTTAATTCTGTTTGGGAACGAAGGTAAAAAAAAAAAAAAAAAAAAAATTGAGGGTTGTTTTTCCGATTACCTTTGGTTTCTGGTTTCATATGTGGCTGGTTGTGAGGTTGAAGAAGTCTTTCGCCACACGATTCTTTTGTTACTTTAATTTATTTCCCTTAATTTCCGAAATGCCCCTCAAGTTGTTGTTTACTGCTTCCTACCGTTAATTTTACCTTTGTTCCAAGATTACCTTTTTCCCTCCTACGTTCTACTCCACTTTGGTTTCTTTAAATTGTTAGTTTGAATGCCCCTTTTTTCTCCTCTTTATTACTAGTTGCCATTATATTTTAGTCACTTCCTAGTTTACCCTTTTGCCTTGGGTTGTGTGTCATTGAATTTCAATTAAATTACAGCCATACCATCCCCTTTTCAATTTTGGGTAATTACGGTTATGCCATTCTTCCTTATTTTTCGCTATTGTGTGCTTGGATTGGCCCATAATTGTCATCAATTTTAGATTAATTGAATTCTATTGTTTGAAGTGGGTCCACATCGAACCCAATTAAGTATTTTGACGGGGTTCCGCATCAATTGGGAATATGTTCTACATCGATTGAGGAATATATGAAGTAATTACAGAATTACCATTGGATATATATGTGTGTGTGTGCCAAACTATTGCTTTGGTCGGCTCGGGATCTCCTCAATTTGGAATTTGCACTTTTTGGGAAAATTGGTACTTGCATGCGTGGTAATTGGAGTTATCTATTCAGATTTGCTACCGTCAGGGGGAGATTGGAAATTCTTTTCTTGTGATGCTCTTGGTCATGGGGTTCTTTTGGTGGTGGTTGTTGGAAAATATTTTGCCTTTGCTTACTATTACGCATGAGGGGGAGATTCAAATTATCTGTTCGATTTGATTAATTGTTTGTTCAAGATTATTTCGTTTGAAGACGTTATGCTCGTGTGTGTCCTCAACAACTATTTTTATCTTTTGAAGATGGTATATTCAACGACCTAATGCTATTTGGTATATTCAAAAACCTGGTGTTGTTTGGTCCTCAACGACCTGATGCTGCCTATTTATCTGTGGAATTTTCTGGGAGATCTTTGTTTGAGGCTTGTGAATACTTTTGTTGTAGCTATTGGGAGCTACAGTTTCTGTTGGAGCACCTTCTTTGGGAAGGTCTTTTGTTGTTGGGATGCCTTCTTTGAAAAGGCTTTCATTGGTACTGGAGTGCCTTCTTTGGGAAGGACTTTCCTTTTTTTTTTTTTTTTTTGGAGTTGTTGATGGCTTTATGATGGTTGATTGGAGTTATTTCTGTACTCGTTGGAGTTCTTCTTGATCTAAGCTGAAGTTTTCTGTTGCTATGAGTAAACTCTAGCTTGAGGGGGAGTGTTAAGAGTATATGAGAGCACGTATCGGTTGGAGGGCTATGGGTGATCATAGACCTCCATACCGTGGGATTATATTTGATATATCTTTGTTAGTGTCCTATTGGGTTTAGGATGGTTGTTGGCTAAGTTAGAGTTAGTTTCCTATTTTGATTATGGATTCTACTTTCCTATTTGGGTTATGACTATGTACTAACTAGTCTACATATGGAATGAAAGGGGAAGAACCAACCACATGGTTGTGACTCCCAAGTTCACCAATCTCTGTCTCTTTTATTTCTTCATCTTTGATTCTGGTTCTCAAATCTTTACAAGCTTTAAAGAACACGTGCTTGTAAGTCTCAATATGGAGGGGTAAAGTAGTCATTTTCCTTGTTATTAGAAATCCAAGCCCCTTTGCCTCCTCTTTTTCTTCATCTGCCATTGCCGCAAGCTTCATTTTTTTCAACATGAGTAACTTGAACACCCAAAACAGGTAGAGAAGAGCAAACTTTATTATGAATTTGCAAGGCAGAGACGATCATTATCACTCTAGGTCAAACCCTTTCTCTTAGATCTCCGATATAGCCTCGTTCCTCACCCTCAACCATTGATTCTGAGATTCTTGCTCGAACTTCTTTGACTGTAGTTTCTTCTAGGAATTATCGGGTCCGTGTCAGACTCGACCAATCCTTAGGGACCGATTGTGGAACCCATGGTGCCCCACTCGCAGTGGAAAACGACTTGACCGGGAACGGTATGGGGGGAGGTGGGGATGCAATTGTTGTAGCAAATGAAGCGTAATCCAACTGCCAATGAAGTCGATTTAAAAATCCTCTTTTTGCGCTAGCTTCCCTGTTGCAACTCATATTTGGTGAACTGAGATCCCAGAGGCCAATCGTATTGACTTCTTTAAACAAATCTTAAGTCTGTCCAACAGATCTTAAAAGGGCAGGAGAAAAGAGAGAGAGAGAGGGAGGATGAGAGGGGAAGGAGTTGCATCGAGCGGGACAAAGAAAGTGGAGAAAGAGAGTTACAAGGATGATGGGTAAAGGGGACATCTCTTCACCCATTTCTTCAAAAAACCATTTTTGTTTAGAAGTTACCAAACCTATTTCTCCCCCCCCCCCAACCTCTCAAAAAAAAAAAAAAAATGGCCTAGTAGTTACCAAACTACATCTATGTTTTGATAAAAAAAAAAAGGATTCCATTGATTTTTTTGTTAAACAAGCAAAAATCAGAAAGAAAAATGATACCTAAGAGGGCCTAAGAGATGGGAGACACCCACTGGATGTCAATGGTCAAACCTAAGAGAGATGGATAGCCCATCATCAATTTGGAGGCGATAGCCTCCAAGGCAATAGACCGGAGCGAAAGAATCTTATACCAAACCCGAGAAGCATTTGAAGGAACAAGAGCAATTGAAAAACATTTCTGCTTGGACAAAACAATCTAGATCAACCCTTTTTTTTTTCTTTTTTTTTAGGGATGAATAAATAATTCATTACTAAGGAGAAGAATATACAAAGGAGAATAGGGGGCAAAGGAAACCAAACCCACAAGGGGGGGCAACAAATCCCCAAAGAACTAACAAGGGGGGACAGCCATTGAGGAGGAGGAGGGGGAAATAATAGAAGTAGGGAGACCCCAAGCAACAACAATGAGCATGTTCCTTGGGGTATCACTGACCAGGCGATGGCGGAGATATCTAAGCTTGGATGAGATATCCAAGTAGATGGCCTTCCAAATCCCTTCCAGGGAACGGGATTTGGGGGTCCATCTACAAAGATTTTGTTCCATCCAAACATGGCTAATGGTGGCACAAAAGGCAAGTTTCCCAACAATATCACAAATGGAGGAGTCTCTATAGGTCCTATGTCAACCCAAATCCATTCCCTAGAGAGAGGAAGGATGGGACGAGTTGAGGGCCAGCAAGAGCGAAGGACCTTCTTCCAGATGGCCTTGGAGAAGGGGCAGGAGAAGAAGAGATGATCCACATCTTCGGTGCCATTCCAACACAAACAACAGGCGGTAGGAACCTGGTTGTGACGGGAATTAAGGAAGGACTGTGTTGGGAGACAGTAGGAGAGGGCACACCAAGTAGTGAAGCTATGGAGGGGAATGTGACCCTTGAACCAGACAATGTTCCTCCAAGGAATAGGAGGATCTCTAGTTCGGATAAAGTTCTAGGCAGAAGCGGAGGAGAAGCGACTTGTGCTTACTTAATGAGACCAGCCGAGCTTACTTCTTTGATCCACCTTAGACCCAGGCCACCAACCTTAGGGAGGCAAACAACTGCCCAACTAATGGGGCGGAGAAATCTAGGGGAATCAGTTCTTTTCCAGATAAAGGCAGACATAAGCGACACAAGAGCTTTAATGGTGGCTTTGGGTAGACAAAAAATACCCGACCAAGACATAAGAGGACTGAAGAACTGATCTAATGAGACAACCACCTAGCAAAGGAAAGGAGCTTGCCTTTCCATAACTAAATCCTTTTCCGGATGAAACCAAGCATTAGACTGCAGTGATGGGCAAACAATCTAGCAGGAACCAAAAGCAAACCTAGGTATTTAACTAGGAGATGACCAATAGAGAACCCCATTTTATCAATAAAAGAAGCTTTGTCCAAATCCGAGACCCTAGCCAACAAGAGTAGAGATTTCTAAAGATGCGTAAGCCACAGTGATCTTCGAAGAGCTGCAGGCAAGACATAGGGGCCTCTAAGGAGACTTTATCAGCCTTAGAAAAGAACAACTGCAAAAGCCAAGTGGGAGAGCTTGATGGACTTGCACTTAGGGATAGGGGAGATGAGCTGCTGATCTATACAAGATTGGATATTCTAACAGAACTTCAAGCGCCAAGGTAAATATAGAAGGGGAGAGAGGGCATCCCTGTTTGATACTCCTCCGAGGACATGGTTCTAAATTTCCTCAAAGTTTCCCATTTTCTACCAAAATCTCCCAATTTCGCAGAGGGTTGAAACGAAGCCATAGGTCGAAACTCAAATGTAATTGGTTTCAAGGAAATTTCCCATATTTTTGCATTGTTCAACCAAATTGGTCCAACCCATGCTATACAAAGTCACTTATTTCGTAGGATTATTTCGTAGGAAGCACACATTGTTTTCCATATTTCGACAGATACTCCAAAGTTTCATGGATTTCGACCAAAAATGGGGGAATTTGGCGACAAAACTTCAAATTTACCTTAAGTTCGAGATGGACAACGTTGATGATGGGGCTTATAGGTGGGCAATGATGGAATTTCAAAACAATTGGACCTAAAACATGTCACGGGACTGAAATGTGTTGCATTTAGAGAAGCGGCTACAACATTTGCAGCAGTACGCAACTCGTGGATTGGAGTAGTCCAAAAACTCTACATGAAAATGAGTGGTGAGTTTTATTCCTATCATCTTACATAATTGCTTGTTTTCAATTCTAAAGTATATTTTGATTGTTTTAATAGCTTATTTACATATCCAGTATGTATTTTATATGTAGACTGTGTTTATAACAAATTAACAAGGCTAGTGTACAACATCATTCAACATACACTAGCAACTTAGGTCAACACCACAAGTACCATTTTGGGTTCTTCTTTTTGTGAAAATAGTTCATGGTTTAGGTTTAAAATATGAACAATAGGCTGCATATAAAAAAATAGACCAAAACAACACTTTTTGGGGGGGTCGAAACCTAGGTTTCCACATAGCCCAAAAAAAGTATCTGGTTTCCCCAAAATTTCCAAGGTTTTGACAAATATTTTGGTTCCGACCAAGATTTAGAACCTTGACCCTTGACCAGGAAAGCAAAGTAGCCATTTGGGCTACCATTAACCAACACCGAGAAAGAGGGAGAAGAGATGCAACAATAAACCCAATTAACAAACATTGGGAATCCCATCTAATTCATAACCTTGGAAAAAAAATCCCACCTTTGGCAGTCAAAAGCTTTGTGAAAGGTCTATCTTCATAAGAGCAATAGGAGAATGAGATTTTCTATTAGAACCTCTAATAACCTCATTGCAAAGGAGAATGCTATCAACGATACTTCTACCAGGAATAAAAGCTGACTAGTTATCACTAACAAGCAAATCTGCCCTGATTTGAGCCTAAAAGCGGAGCTTGGCAATGAACCTGTACAAAGTATTGCATTGACCAATGGGTTTGGAATCAGATATGGCAGAGGCTTCGTCTTTTTTAGGAATAAGGCAGAGAAAAGTGTGATTAACCCCTTTAATTGGAATAGGACTGAAATTTGAAAAAGAAGCTCTGGACAAGGTCATTAAGGCGGCGAGGCGATTGAGGGTCTTTCAGAGCGCTTTGGCGATAGGGCGGGCATAAGGCGTTGCCTTATTGAATAAAGTGTTCTAGTATTTTGTTTTTTATATAACCATTCTATATGGCTCAAATGACATATTAAATACTATTTATATGCTAAATAAAGATTAAAGGTTCATACTTCATACCAATGCAAGATATTCAGAAAAACAAATCAATAAAGTGAATAAACTAAGTTCATTTTGATCAATCATTATCATAGCATATAATATAGATATATAATTACTCAATCAATATTGACAACCAGCAGTCAAGAACATCAAACCAGATTACCAGAACCAAGGAGCTGCATGTTCATCCAAAAAAAAAATGAGAGCTGCAGAATAAGATAATATTATATCCAGCAGTACCATCTCACAAAGAATAAATCAGAAAGCTACCAGCCACAAAAAGCAATACTTATTAATCAACAGAATAATACCCAGGCTACAATACACAATCAATATTGATAACCAACAGCCAACAACATCAAACCAGAACCAAGGAGCTTCATATTCAGAAAAGAAAAAAAAAGAGAGCTGCAGGTTGCAGTGAAGAAGTGAAGAAGAAGAAGAAGAAGAAGAAGAAGAAGGAGAAGATAGAAGGGAGACTGTGAGAGGAAAAGAAAGCAGGAAAAAACGCTGAAAAAAATAAATAAAAAGAAAGAAAGAAGAAGGTAGAACCGTAGAAGGGAGAGGAAAAGAAAAAAAATTCTCTTGTACTGCAGTGCCACACTGCCTACTGCAGTAAGAAAAGAAAAGAAAAGAAAAAAAAAAAAAACAGAGGGAAATAGAAAAGATTAAGAGAAAGAAGAAGAAACTACAGCAGGGAAAAACCATAGAATGAAGAAGAATAAAGAAGATGAAAAAAATAATAATAATAAATGCATCAAACGTTCCTGTGTTGTTCTGAGGAATGTTTGCCGGAGGAGTCTCACCACCTCCGGTGGAGTTTCGTCGCCGCCGGAACAAGATCCGAAGGGGGAAGGAGGAAGAACTGCTGCGTCGGCCCCAAAACCCTTGCCCAATTTCTGAGTTAGTAACGTAATGCGATTTTTTTTTTATTTTTTTTTTTGAGGTTTTCTATATAAATACCCTTGATCCCATGCTTCTCATGTGTAAACTTCCCAATATAACTGCCAATCAATAAAATCTATATGGAATCAGTGGAAAAATAGTTTTAAAAAAAAAAGTATAAAAAATAGGCATAAGGCGACTGCCTTGCCTACAAAGCGTCATAAGGCGCCTAAGGCATCGCCTTATAGCGCCTAAACAGTTAAAGCGACCGCCTTACGTGCAGCCAATAAGGCGGTGCACTACCTTATGGTCCCAATACCGCCTAGGTGTTGCCTTACGAGCGCCTTGGCAACGTCTTAATAACTATGGCTCTAGATAGCCTTGATAAAGTCATTTTTAATGATATCCCAAGATGCCGTGAAGAAACCCATACTAAACTCATCTAGACCAGGAGCTCTGTTAGCCTTAAGGGAGTGAAAACAGTAACAATTTCACTTTCAGTTGGAACGGCTTGAAGCCCATTGGTGAAGTGACTAGGCATGAACTTGTTGAGGAGGTAATTCGGAAGTGGACCAAGGGAGCCTAAGGAAGATCTGAACAAATTCTTGAAATTGGATACGACCTTTGCTTTGATATCTTCAATTCAATATGAGGAAAAGGCATCTGAAGCCACAAACATAGGAATGGAGCTGACATTAGATCTCGACTTCATACAATAATGGAAATAAGCCAAGTTAGAATCCTCAAGTTCCAGCCATTAAATCCCCGATTTTTGCCTAAGAAAACTCTCCTCTTGGGTGAGAAGAGAGGAGAGGCCAAGAAATTGCTTTTTCATCCTCTACCAAGGGGCCATTCTGAAAGTCAAATTGGAGCCATACTAAATACCAGATAACTTATCCCTCCACATTCCAAAACCTGAGAAGAGATATTCCCAAAGGCGTTAGATTTTCAATATTTGAGAGCACAATTCAAATTACGAAGCTTCCTAGCAAAGGGAATGAGGGGCACTGAGAAAGCATGCACATGCTTGTCTCAAGCTTCCTTGACAGCGGATTGAAAAGAGGGGTGAGAGGACCACATATCAAAATATTTGAAAGGCTTGGGGCGAAAGGAGATATAAGGCTGAATAAGAAAGAAAACGAGAAGTGATCAAAGATACCTCGAGGCTCAAAAGAGGCATGGGAGGAGGGGAAAGAGGACAAAAAGGCTTCATTTAAAAGCATTCTATCAAGCTTACAGGAAATCTGGGCACCTCCACATCTTTTGTTGTGCCAGGAGAACTTAAGATCAGACCATCTCAGATCATTGACAATATCTTCAATACAATCATTAAAGGCTTCAACCGAATCTGAACCCAGCCGATCACACGCTTGCTTCTCACGTCCATAGTGAACCACGTTGAAATATCCTCACAAACTCTTAAGAATGGGAGCCCACTTCACTGGCGAGACAGCAGAGATCCCACAAAGATACATTCTCTCAGGAGGACAATTGAAAGCGTAAGTAACAATAAGGAAAAAGCCTGAATTCCCCAAGGAGTCAAGAGATTGTGAGATGGAGGATGGAGAAGAAGAGGAAATCAAGGAAAGAGCTAGTTTACTAGGATCCCAAAGGAACCAAATGTGGCCATTGATATGGTGGGAATAATTGGCAAGAAGAGACCAGCAGGGAGCAGTAGACATAGCACTACGAGCAGATTTAGGCTCTTTTTACTCCGGTTTCTATGAGAGAGCAAAAGTTCAAGTGCAGGGACTTGATAAGAGATCGAACAATAGAGAGACTTGAAGGGGAGTTCAAACCCAGAGTGCTAAAAAAAAAACACCTTGATTTAAGAGGAATGTTGGGGTTGGTGCAGCAAGAGCTCTTTAGAGGAGCCACGGTGATGTCTAGTGTAGGACCTATTTTGTGGGGTAGAGACCTGAAGACTAGAGTGGGAACTTGGAAGGTCATGGCCAAGAATCGGGGGACAAACCGAAGGCGAAGTGGGAAGGAGATGGCTGGTGGTAAGAAGGAGAGTTTAATCTCAACCAAAGAGTCGTGCGAGAGAGAAGAAACAATAGGTTGGGTCAAGTTGTTGGGGTGCAAGACCCAACTAGGAGAAGAGGTCGAGCTAGAGATCAGCTTAGGTAAGTAACTTACCATAAGTGCGGGGATTAAAATAATGGTCGAGCTAAATGGGGGCGGACCGAAGGGGAATATGGTTCAAGAACTCAGTCGAAACCTGTGAAATTCCCAAGTTTTGACCATATCCCCAGGGGTCGAAACGATATGTTCTGTGACTTTTAAAATCACAGGTTTCGACCATGTTTCGACGAGATTTCCCATGTTTTGACCGAAACATGGGAAATTTCGACCAAACCAAATGGTTTGACCCTTTGGGTTGAACCAGGTCCTATATAAGTTAGTATGAAAAGAATCCCAAGCCTTCTTTAGCAGAATTCGACCCTCTCTTAGTTTTTTCTCCTAAGAGTGTGAAACTTAGGGAAACAGTGGAGATTTCCATTTTTTTCCTAACAAAGTTGAATCTAAGGGTGGTACTTGCTTCATCTACATAAGAAAGACAGCTTGGACCAAAAAGGTAAGTCCCAACTCCCCCAAAAATCATTTTTTTTTTATAGGATATACTTGTAAATAGAGTAGAATTATGTAAATTTTTTATATGTTACTTAAGAGGAACCGATATACGAATTCACGGTGGCCGAAATTTTTTTTTTTGCATGTTAATGCTTTTTTTTTATTTTCCGTTTTTGAAAATGCATTTACCAACAATATATTTCAATCAACAACTCAGCGTAATGATTACCGAACCTTTGGTTCACCACACAAGTATGACTTTATGTGTTTTTTTTTTTTTTTATGAAGCTAATGATGTAAAAGTGTTAGAAATGTCTAAAATAGGATGTACACAAAAAATAGGCAAAAAAAAAATTGTTTGGGGGTTGAAACCTAAGTTTCCACCAAACCAGAAAAAATTCCCTGGTCTCTTCGAAATTTCCCAGGTTTCGACCGAAATTTCACTCTCCCCAAGGGTCGAAACCCGATACCTTGAACCTTGGAGGGGATATGAGTGGAGGTGGGCCCAACAGAGGGGGGTAATAGAAGGGACAGGGGCAAATGGGAAATCTCATGGCACCCACAAGAGGCAGAGGGAGTAGAGTCGAAGAATTGTACTTGGAGATAACCCCGACAAAAGGATTTCTTCTTCTCTTGAGAGATGCTGTAGAGAGTTGAGACTGGTAGACCAAAGAGGCGTGGCTGAGCAAGATTCAGAAGCAGTTATGCTATTGTCGTCTGTGGGGGAGCTCATGAGAGAGAGACATGTCACCAGAAGTGCAACGGTCAACTACAGAGATTTCAGGAACTAGGTTGAGGTCAACATCATCTTCTAATTAAAGGGAAGCAAAGAGGTTATAACCATTGGTCACTGCCGAGACTTGGACCAGCGGTGGGTTGCAAGAACTTGTAGGGTTCCTCAAAGAGTTGAAGGCTTGGAACCCTCTTGGCTGATGTCTGTTGCACCGACGAGAGGTGGTTCTTCCTCTAGTGGAGGAGCAGCAATTAGAAATGGCATGCCGATGGTTTGCTGGAGGAGGGTATGGAGTGGAGCAATGATCTAATTAGGGGAGATGTATTTGGTCGATGGATGGAGGGGGGTCACCAAAGGAGGGCTTGGGGGTACAAAGGCTTGAGTTATGCCTAAAAACTTGACAAAGTAAGCAGTGGAGCAATTTCCAATCGTATATGGCATCCTGCCGAAAAGAAAAGTCATCGCCATATTTCACCAAAATGGAAGAGGGAAGAGGATTAGTACCAGGGACATGAATGCAAATACGGACATAGGCGAGATGATCTTTCCTCTTCATTCGAGCATCAGAGAAGAAGGGGTCCCATAATAGAGCCAACCAATCTGGGTCCCTTGAAGCTCCAAAAATGCAGAGGAAGCCCCGGAACCCATAGGGTGATTGGTGTGAAATCGATACTGTCCAACTATAATTGGTGAAGAAAGACGGACTTTCTCCCAACCTGCCACAGATCACCTTCCAGCATTTGATATTTGTCCAAATCATCTGAGAACTTGAAAATGAAAAAACCATGGTCGAGAAGGTGAATGTCAAGAGATCCGCCGACTCTCCACTGCTTTGACAGGTAGAGCTTAACGATGTGGAAGGGTGGACAGGAGCTAAGAAAATGGCCAACAAAGAAATTGCCCCCGAGATTAGCTTCATCATCTAGTGGACCAGAGGCCAGTGAGCTACTTCGTCATTTCCAACAATGGAGGGTGCGACGAAATGAAGGTGAAGACCCTCATTAGAAGGGTCAGGGGCATGGATTAAGAGGTAGTTCCACGGAGCATCAAAAGGGGTAGGGGCAAAGGAGAGTGAGAACTGTGAGATGTCAACATCCCACCAGGGGGGCCAGCCATGAAGGCTAGCACTCAGGGTGAGATGTGTGTAGCACATTCATGACTTGAAAAGAAAGGCTGTTGCTTTAATTCCAGTAGCTGCAATCAAATGCTTATTGATCGCTAGAAAACACGGCCTTCAATCATGCTTTAGGGGTTTTGTGATTGGACATTACTGAAAATAGAAACGCAATGTCTGTAACATTCAAAGTGAGACTCCTACTCTTTAGTGGGGATATACGTGAGGATTTTGTCACCTTTCATCTAGCAGTACAGGTTGGCATCTTTCAACCTGTACAGCTTATTTTTTTCCCCCTTTTACATTCTAAAAAAAAAAATCCATTCTTTTTTTTTTTTTTTTCCGAGAGAGAGGATCTATGCCAACTCCAAACGTGGGAAATCCCTAGATACAGAAGTGTCACTGTTAAATATATTAGCTTTTATATGTCAATGCATATTTGAATGATAAGCAGGTCAAATGGGATTATATTTAAGTGATGGGCACCAACAAGGAGATCGGTCACCTGAGATTATAGTTGTCAAGGCGTTTCTTAAGGCTTCAGCAACAAGGCAGTTCTTGAACACATAGATGCTGACTGCCATATTGTCCAAGGTACCCAAGAAAAGTGAAAATTTGAGGAAAAGGGGGAACAAATAGGGAGAACAAGAAGGAAAAGAGGGGTAATGGGGACGAAAACCAGAGACAATGGAACAAGAAGAAGAAAAGTAGGGAGTACTAGTAGCAGCTGCCACTGCCGCCAACAAATGTTGCAATGGCAGCCACTGCTGCCACCATCATAAGAGGAGGAGGAGGGAGGAATGTACCTGGAAATCACACTGCAACCACCAACGCTTCCACTATCGACAACAAAGAGGAAGACCAAATGAGTTTTATTTGCTAAATTAAAACTTTTAAAAATGATTCTTTAAAATATTATACGTTGCCCCCTCATTTTCACAAGTAAAAGAAACAAAACTTTCACTCTAGAGATAACCACCCCCCCAAAAAAAAAAAAAAATTACATCTAAAAGGAAAGAAATATCATATTTTGAATACAAAATCCCCCACCTTAATCTCCTAGGTGCCTTGTCGCCACAATTTTTTCCGGGTTAAAAATTTCCCATGAGGCCTTAGCCAACGCTTGACCGAGACCAGCCTAACGCCATCCAAGCCATCATAGCATTCCCCCCAACAAGCCTTTTTAACAACAATCGATGCAACACGACTTGTACACAGGGCACACACTATGTTGAGGCTCACTCAACCTAGGCTACCTAGCCCACATCGTCACTTCATTACATCTCCACCAAGACACTCACCCATCAACTAAGGCTCCTAAACGGGCCAAACCTGACAACCTAGAAGACATTTTCCTTGCATCCCAACATAGACCCTCATCCACCATGGATTCCCTCATCATCGGAGCCCATCACTAGTGCCACACCACCATAAAGCAAGCCATGCCACACTAACTCAAGGCTATGACCAAGCCAACTACCATGCTTGCACCCAAGGTGCCATTACTTCCCAACTCGAATGGTTATGGAGCCACCTTACTCCACACAAAGCACACCAAACGTTTCCCAAACCTACAACACTCATCCACATTGGGCCACAATTGTCGCATAGTACGTTGTTGATAGCCAGCACCAACATAGACATGTCCGAGGCACTTGGAACCCCCAAGCTATGTCCAGGACAGGCAGACCCACACCATATGATATGGGATAGAACACTTGCTCAAGCCTTGTTTTGCTAATGATGGATAGGTGCTAGTAGCATCCACAGCCCCAAACCTTTGCCTCATGGCAGTGCGCCATGCTAGTGCCTCCGACTGACATAGTCCCTTTAATGTTGCCCCAACATACTAAAGAGACACTCATAGCCCACTCTAAGTCACAAGTGCCTGCCCGTGGCATCTTCCCATGGAATACCTGTGCTGATGCGCCGCAGCCAGGCCAACCTTGTACACAATGCTTTACTAATGGCAAGCACGATCCCATGCCTAAGCAATGACATCAAGGAGGGGTGAGGCACACACCCTTCCTCAAGGTAGCTCTTAAGCTTTGTCCCTTTTCCAGAAGTAGACATCAACCCCCTCAAGAAATCATATTGTCATTAGATTGTCATGAGTCTTTGCTCTCCAAAACATGCCTCTACTTATCTTTCACAACACCAGCATAACAACATGGTGCATTCACATGCCTCGTGCCAGGAACAGAGGCCACAACAGAGCCCACGAGCCACGCACACGTGTGCCTCCACGAGTGTCACAGATGTGCCAATGGGTAGGCTGTGACCGCCTGCTTAGGCGCCCAAGATGGCTGGCCACCGCCTAGGTTCATCTTGGTGCCATGACAACTGTGTTTGAGATGTTGGAAGAGACACTTTTGGACTAGTTTTGAATAACTTTTAATCGCTTCAGAAAGTATGTCAAGCTACCATATGAAATTATGAATAAAATTTTTATTTAAGATAAGTTTGTTAATATGTTTAGGATGAGGATTGGGTGTCTTTGTACGAAAGTCAAAGTCAAACTTTGCGTCCAAGCAGGGGCATTGAGTTTTGCTAGGAATTGGTCCAAGGCAGTTCAGCTATGGCCTATATATAGTTCAAATTATTGATTAGGTTTTGTTGTATAAATTTTGATAATGAAAGTAGAGTGGTTCCCTTCCAATAATGGTTTGATTACCAAATAAGGACTGTTCATGGTAAACAGTATCTTATGATATCTTATGACTTTCTTCTTCATTCTACAATTCTCTGCAATACAACTGCAGGCAACTTCTACTCTTTCTCTCTCTCTTTTAACTAATTGTCTTCTTCATTCTCAAATTATATTGTTTTCTGTTGCTTGCTTCATCATAGTACAAAGCATAACTGTTAGACCTATCAACACTTACATGAAAAAGCTAGATTAATTGGAAATGTCATGATAAATGACTCGACCAGGGAAAAAATTTGTATAAATATAATAACCAAATGCACATGAAGAATAATAACCAAGTAGACAATAATGAACTTCAGAAACCATATGCAACATAAGCCACTAAGCCAATCATTTAGTTCCACCAAGTATACCTTGTAGTTTACAGGTATCCCATTCGAAAGGCGACGCTGTGTGATGCCTGTATCATTGTCATGCACTTTCAGGATATTTTCTTCTTGAGTTAAAGGAATAAAAGATGGTCTCCGTTGCAGCCTTAATTCCTGTAGCTGTGATGGCGATAATAATTCTTTTGGAACCTCTAGCTGTACAAACAAACCAACCAGGTAAAGAAATTTAGTTCCATGATTAGTACTCACAATGTTGGAAATCACATGATAACATATTCTCATCATAGTTTGCCTGCGTATATCTATATATAACATACAAAAAGATAGAATCTGGATTGAATTTTAGTTTTTTCGTACAACATCTGAATCGGTCAGTAAGGAGCAAGGATAGAAAGAAAACCTCTGGTTCAGCATCTATAGGCTCCTCCAAACCTGCTTTTATGGAAGCAGTAATTTCACATGGAGATATTCTAAACTCAGTTTCACCGACTTCATCAACATGCACTTTTTTAGGAACACATGCGACGATGGCTGCTGGAGGGGGTGCATTAGGTTTTCCAAAGTTAGATATGAATTCTAGCACCTCTGCACCAGTAGAATTTACCTGCAACCACCAATATTCTGAGATTAAAGCAGATGGAAGCATGCTATAACTTTCACCTGGAAACCAAGATTATAGACTATAGAATTTGGGTTACAAACTATAGAAATCCAATATATTGTTTTAAGTCCGGATATGTCTCAGCTGAGATCAATAAGTAAATATTTAACAGTCAATTACTACAGGAAGCATTGTGAAAATTAAAACTGATCTCCAATGGGGATTAAGGGAAAACTTCTGGAACTAAATAAAGAAGAAACGTGAAAAAGATATATCATCCATTCATTAAGCTCACCAAAAAAAGATAAAAAGAGACCATTATATTGAAGTTTGAATTAAGAACCATAATTAAGATAAAGAAAAATACAACTAGCATGACATTGTGCTTCTTCAGAAATAATCGACACTTGTTGCCTAAGCTAAAATAGTTGGAGGCAAGCTGATGTTAGTCATATTTCTTACACGGTAGACAAAATTTATCAAATAATCCTGAGGCAAGAATCTTTTATTGTTTTGCAAAAACATTACACAGCTTTCTCCGTAGCCATACAGTGTCTTCTCCCTGTGGCCATAAACAAACCATGCTGCACTACTGTTTGAAATATTAATGCCATACCATGGTTCAACAGGGGGCCTCATATTAAAGTACTACAAAGAAAATTCAATATTTGTGTATCATCCAAATACTGACATCAATAATGCAACAATTAATTTGAAAAAGTAGATCCTTAACAAAACCCAGGGAAAGGAAATTACTTCTTCAAGAGTAACTGTTTCCGCAACAGCAACCAAACTTCCATGTCCCTGTCTTTGGTCCATAACTGTATGGCCTAGCGCCTCACTCTCCATAATGAAATCCAAATTATCCACAGATGGCACATTATCAATCATTGCAGCTAACTGTTCACTATCTTTTAACAGGGCATCCATGTAGCGGGCTAATTCACCTTTTGTGACTCCAAACTCTTTAAGCCTTCGTACCTGGACCAAACGAAATGTCAGCAACTAAAAAGACTGAACAAATATAATGAAAACAACCCTCCCTTCCCACTGGAGGAGGTTAGCACCACCACCATCATATATCTGATATAGTGATATTCAAACCACTGCTGCTCAACTCAACTAAGCCTTGTCCCAACTAAATGGAGTCAGCTACACAGGTCTTGTTTCACCATCAACTCAAACCACTGCAGCTGTTTACCCACCCCACCCTACCTCCCAAACAAAGAAGAAAATGTTCAATAGATTTCAATTGAATTAGTCAGTTGCCGCAGAAAGCAAAGAGTACAGACCTCCTGGACCGCGACTTTAATTGCACTCTGCCAATTCCTGGGTTCTGCAGTTACTGTAAGAGTAGTGACAGTGCACCCTTCTCTTCCAGAATCACTGTGATCCAATTCAACTGATGTGAAAGGAGGATTTGAGCTCTGCACAGTTTCTTAAAATCAATTAATCCTAACATTTCAATTTCTTCATATATAAAATCAAATATCTAGTCCACAATCCAAGTACCACAGTAACCATACGTGTTTTTGTCAAACCAAGAAGGCCCTTCACCTTTTTTTAGCCACAAGGAAAGATATAATGGCTACACCAGACCATCCCACACATAGTTGTCAAGGTGACTAGGTTACCCAAGGCAGTGGATGGATGCCTAGGAGACAAGGCGCCTGCCTAGGCATGCATTAAATGTAAGTACGTAACTAATCCTTCGGCGTGTATTATTATGGAACCTAAAATATTAGCACATGTTTGAACAAAATATCAATTTATTTGCATGACAGGATGAGCAAAGCATTACATACCACACATCCAGCTGAAGGCACGAAAGAGAGAAGCAGAACAAAGATGTGAATCAAAGAAGTAAAAGGGCGTACCCAGTGCATGAGGCTCCCGCCACTGCAGGGTCTGAGGAGGGTCATAATGTATGCAGCCTTACCCCTGCTTAACAGAATGTTTCCTGACTCGAACCTGCAACCACTAGGTTGCAATGGAGCAACCTTATCGTTGCGCTGAGGTCTGCTCTCTGAAGAAGAAAAAAAGGAGAGAGAGAAGAAAAAGAGAACAGAAGGGGAAAAAACACAGCTAAACAGGGAAGAAAAAGAGAAGAGATTGGGGGGGGGGGGGGGGACACAGCAAAAAATAGGAATCTAAGAAGAAGAAAAATAAGGAAAAAAGTCCAACAAAAACAGGGAATCTAAAAAGAGAAGATGAAGAAGATTCACCGGTTGGCCAGCTCGCAGTTGCCATAAGGGTTTCAGAGGAAGAGATGAAGTGTAGCAAAGTCTCTCCCAAAGGGTGTGGGGTTCCGAATTTCAATCGATTTTCACTTTTTTTTTTTTTTTTAAATTTTAACATGCATGTGATTCCGTGCATCTGGATGTACCAAACGTTTCTACATAAATAAATAAAAAAGCCAGAAAGAAAATCCAACTTATATCATTTTTTGCAAGGCAATGAAACAATAAGGCAACAACACGCCTTAGGTCGGCAGAAACGCCTTGTCTCCGAGAGACACCTTGACAACTATAATTCCACACACCACAGGTGACACCATGGATTAAAAGTACCCTGTATATATCAGCTGTCTTTTGCCCTCGTAAAAAAACTGCTAATTTTTTTTTCCTCTAAACATGATGACAAATTGACAATAAGAGAGCCTTGTGGCAGACTAACTATTGGGCCACACAAAAAGATGATTACTTTGCGATAGAATCTGCTTTCCAAGTAGCCATATCAGCTGGCCTAGAACAGAATAGATGCATTTGGCTCTCCAATACTCTGGACATATAAAGAATCTATGCAGTCGCAAAACAGATGTGCCAATGATAATCACAACTCATTGACTAAAGAAGGAAACCATCATCTTTCCTTGTAAATCAAAAGTACCTCTTACCTTCCTTGAATCAATTTCATATAATTACATTCATATACAAACCCACAAAAGAGAGGTGCGAGTTGACTTTTGAAGATAGTAACAAAATGCACCTTGTATCTTGTGTTGATCCGAAAATGCAGAGCAGAGAGGAATATCCGCTTCATAAGAACATTCCGCAAGTCACCATACGTTCGGACCTTCTTTACAGGAACCTGCAACAAAATTCACGACATAATGCGCTCTCTCTCACGCACAGAGAGAGAATTGTGGAGAAAATTATTGAAGTAACCCAATGCATTTTTCAAATGCCAAGACCAAGTTGGAACCTTATAGCTAGTGGATTGCAGTCACATGAATTTAAGAGTGGTTATGTCTAACTATTTCATCAAAATGTCACGTGAACAAACATATCAGCTTTAAGGGTATTGCCATTCAATCAATTAGCAAAGCATTATGTGAACAGTGATGAGTCTAAATTGCAAGGTTACCAGATTCTTGAGAAAGCCACTCCTTTTACCTTCATGCTTCTCAGATTAGGCATACTTCAGGATTCACATCTATTTTAAGTAGGTTTTGAAGTGGCAATGTAGCTGCGGCATTTCATAGCCTCTGTGTGATCAGTTAATGATCAGTTAATTGCAGTAAAAAACAATTGGTTTTCCTTATTCAAGGTTAAAAGGATTGGATAATCCTACGCTGGTTTTCTTCAGCCCAGTAATCATATTCACCCTCCCCCCTTTTTTCTCTCCCTTGTAATTGTTACCACTTGTCTTCTTCAAGATTATGCTGCTACAGCCTTGGGATGTGCTCGATGGAATTTATTGGAAGTTTTGAGAAGAAACAGAAGAAAATTTTAAACCAAAAATAACAAGCTGCTAAATAATCAATCAGTGTACCTATCAAATAGATAAACAAATAAAATATAAATACATATATGTATGTACAATCAATCCAGTGAAAGTGAAGTTATCTAATGGCATTTCACTTAAGAGATTAAATTCAATTAGCTTCATGGCTTGATTATAGAATTTAATAGCACATGCTAATGCAACGGCAGTCCAAGATCCAGTATGGGTGGTTTGGATTCCTTCTAATCAGTATGGATCTGATTGCTTGTAGGCTTGTACCCAGGGGACCTAGCTGCGGAAAGTTGTAATTTCTGGTTATTTAAATCAGGGATTGACCTAGCTGTTAGAGGGGTCTTTATTAGTTTACGTGGAGGTTTTTTTTTTTTTTTTTGGTACCTTAAAAATTTGGCCTACTTAGTCTATGCGTGAGGTACGAGTTAGGAATGTAAGTCTTTGTTAGCGTCCTTGTCTTGGTAGTGTAGTTAGTATGTCTAGCCATCCAAAAGTCCTAAAATTAGAAGGCTAGTAAGAGTCCTAAATCTAGGAACAGAAACAGAATCACCTTGATACCAAACCAGATCAAGCGTGGGATCTTCTTGGAAGTGTTAAGAGTCCTTGTTTTAGTAGCAAAGTATGTCTAGCCATCCAACAGTCTTACCGTCAGAAATTTTAGGCTAGTAAGAGCAAGGTTCAAGAATTCGTTTCATTTCGATGGTTTTAAGGAAATTTCGTTGAAACAGTGTACTTTTTCCATGTGTTTCGCTTGGCCTTTTTTTTTTTTTT
>NC_056563.1:36342525-36352894 GCF_013358625.1 Macadamia integrifolia | reverse complement strand
TCTTATCGAAATAAGCGAAACGAAAAGACCGAGATGACCGAAATTTTGAACCAAATTGTGTCTTTGTGTTTCGTATGCAATTTCGTTTCGGTAAAAAAAAAAACCATATCGCCGAGTTTTTGAACCATGAGTATAGTCCTAAATCTAGATATTTTTCTTTGGGAATTTTTATATTAATCTGTAACCAACCTCCACCCAAACCAACCCACCCCCCCCCCCCACACACACACACACACACAAGATTGAATCGAATGGAAGTTTTGATTATTTTGGTATGTAAGAGCTGCCTTGCATGGCTGTTCTTTCCTTGCTCCTCTTTCTTCAGCGATTTGTCTAAAGTAATCTCCTTTAGATCGAGATCTTCAAAATTCTGTCTTACCCATCAATCTACATGTGTGGCCTATTTTTAAACTTGTCTAAATCTGAGCGATTAGATTTCGAAATTAGAATCAGACCTGAGATTGGTCAGCCTACGGATTGGAATCTTCACTTCCTATTCCTATTTCCAACTTTAAGCCCATCACCTGCAGGCTGGATTGATCTTGCTGGACTGCAATACAAGTATATCAGATTTTAATGATAAATTAGTACACTTTGGTCACCTAGGTCATGCCTAGTCCCAGTCCATAATGAGCTACAGGAACCAAAAAATGCCTAAGTTCACCGAGCCACCTTTACTAAGTAATAATACAAATTTTGGAGATAAAGGTGAAGAGTGGAACATGGAGCATTCTCTAGACCACTGAGATTTAAAAATACGGTAATTTTGATTTTTATTTTTAGGTGGGGGAGAACAGGGAACAACAGAGATATATTCAAAAAGAAAAAGAGGGACATGACACAGAACTAGGCACGACAGAGCAAAATAGACCCACAAGAGGGAAAGGAAAATACAAGGCCAAAACAGAGTAAGAGACCTCTTTAACCTCTCGCTCCAAAAACCCTAGCAGGAGAACACTCAACGAAGGCCGTTAGGCTGCGCTGCTCCCCCCCCCTTCTCCTCTTCTCTCCCTCTCCCTTCGTCTTCTCCCCCTCTCTCTTCTCTTCTCTTTCGAATCCGTCCCTCCCTCCTCCGCATCTTCCCTCCCCTCTCACTACTTCCTCTTCTTCTCTCGCCCTCTCCTCCTCCACCTCTCTCCCTTTGCCTTCTCCCCCTCTCTCTTCTCTTCTCCTCTTATCCCTCCCTCCCTCCTCCCACCACTCTTCTTCCCCTTCCCCCCTCCTTCCTCTTCCCTCACCCTCTCTCTTCTTCCTCCTCAACTCCCTTTCCCTTCTTCTCCCGCGCTTGCTAGTATCAGTCACCGGAGCAGGGTTCGAATTCGTTTAGCTCGATCGGTGTCAATGTTGTTGCAACACTCAGCTTATCTTCCCGCTGGTTGCCTGTCCCGCTGGGCCTGTTGATGACTTGGTGCTGGCCCCTTCTGGGCTACTTGCTTCTCAGTCACCGTCCTGCCAGGCCTGCTGTCCAACCTTCCGGTTTGGCCTTCAAGGCCATTTGGTCTATCCGTTGGCTCATGTGCTCCATCGATTATGCCTCTCGATTAGCTGCTCGCCATGCCTACAGCCCTTTTGGACGCCATCTCGCCAAGCCTGTTGTCCCGTTGGTCTCCCCTCCAGGATGTCGGGCTCGCTTGGTCTGTCCGCCTGCTTGCAACTTCGATTTTCACCCTTGTTGTCTACCTACCCTGGGGGCATGGCGGTCATTGGGAACCTGCCTTTTGGTCTATTGGTTTGCCTCTATGATGCCAGCCCGTTGTGCCATTCTCGGTCGACAGCCACTCTGTCTTTGCCCTTAGAAAGGCCAGCACCTTTAGCCTTGGAGACTCCTCCATCGTGGCTTCCTCTACACCAACGGTGCTCCTTTGTGTTGGTGGCTGGGAAATGTTGTGTCACGATGTTAGGGTTAGGGATTGTGGTTTTCAACAAAGTTGGGACCAATTTGCCCCCTTCCTCAAGTTAGGCATCTGGGCCAGCCTGTTGAAGTTTGTTGAGGCCATATGGGCCTTGTTTGATGCCCTATTGGGCTTTTGTATCCCTTTAGGGCTTGTAGGTCCCCTTTTGGGGCTATATTTCCCCTCCCCTTCTTAATGTATTTTACAATTCACCCAAAAGAAAAATACAAGGCCAAAACATCATGGCCACTTGCCCCAAAAATTGTTCTTTTTATTAACAAAGAATAAATGAATAAAAAGGCAAGGAGCTGAAGCTTCACCCGGGAGAGAAGAACTCAAAAAATAAAAAATAAAACGTAGACCATGCCCAAGACAGTTTCAGCTGCATCATGTCTAACTTTGGAAGTCATTCCCAAAATTTTTCGCAGAATTGGGTCCATTGGAATGAGATTTTCACTAGAAGGAGCAGGTGATAACTTTTCTGATAAAAAAGGAGAGACCCAAGGATGAACCGATCAGTACACCAAAGGGAACTTGTGCACACCAGCCATAAACAAACCAGCACATATACCTAGAAGCACCACCCTAACCCTATAAAATGCATCAAAATCTTTCAAAATAAGTCTCTAAAAAATGCATCAATAATCTTTCAATACCTCTCTAGAAAATACATCTATAATCTTTCAATACCTCTCTCTGTGACAATTCCAAAGAACAAAAGAACCATAGATATGAGACATGCATGAGTAAAACACATCCAGAAAACATCTACGTCCAAAAGAACCCTAGATATGAGACATGCCTAAGTATCAGGAAAATATCAAGAAACCCAAAGATGCCAACTGGATAAATTTTTACAGATTCAAGCAATATGATTATCTCTAAAGGAAGGGATGGGGATACACAAAATACAATAGCACACTCCATACCTTGCAGAACATATTAATAGAGAAATTCTGAAGCAACTCGTGCTGAAAAATCTGTGGGGGCATAGCATCCTCACCACTTCCTGGTATAGACCATTTATGCTTTACAGAAGGACGAATCGCATGCCTTTGCTTTTTAATAGTTTTCATTTGATCCATAGACAGAGAAGACTTTTCATTAGCCAAACCCCCAGCCAACCCAATGGGAAGCTTTGGAACAAGGAAACTTGCCATCACACCAAATGTACTAGGGCTAGGTGCTGGAAGTGTCTCATTTTCAACACCTGTACATCCAAACACAGCCTGCTAGAATGGTGAGAGTGAGCATAATTTCAAATGGAGAAATGCATTAAAATATATATATAAGGCATAACATCGCTTTCATGACATATCCAAGAGCCTAATCATTAAATGAGGCAGAAATGTAGGATGTGTAAATTCAGCAGATTTAAGCCATACTTCGATTTGATTCACTGTCTTGGGAATGTCATTGATGTCCCCAACTATGTATAAAGTGGCATTTGCCGGGAAGTACCAACGCTCATGAAATTTCCTAATTTTATCTGAATCCCACTTCTTAATCTGATCTTCTAACCCGATCGGGAATCTTTGGCTTAGCTTGTTTTCTGAGTGCAAATGTTGTAGCAACTGTGGTCATGGAAAAAAATAAAACCCAATTAAAAAGTGAGGAAGATATGGGTAGAAAAATACAATTTACCTCAATAGTTTTTTCGTTTATGCATATACTCCTGTCCAGATAACCATAGACTGATCAGATCATGCTACTTGCCTGACAATCAACACGGTACTCTATTGTGTTCATCATCTGCAGCTCTGATAGGATTGCTCTTCTCTCTTTCTCAACCCGAGAAGCAAGGAATTTGGGGTAGAAAGCTATCTATATATATACGAATGAGAAAGAGATGAAATATTACGTATATTGTATAGCATCTTAACTCAGCAGCTTCCATGAAAAGGACTGATTTAAATGCATCTCAGGGAAGCTCATGGTAATTCAGAAAATATAAATCATATTGGAAGATATAAAAGAGACAAAGCACAGCGCTCGCCATTCACGCACTTTTCTCATTCTGAAAACCAGCTTTCTAAAGGAGGGGGGACATGGTCTACCAGTTAATTACATCTCGATTTTCAAAACCTAAGCTAAGGATGCCAGCCAGTAGAAAACAACACTTTTTATATTGTGGAGGAGACACACGGAAGGCAGCCAGAGAAAAGATAAAAAGAAAAAGGGCATATGTAATGCTTTTTTGAACAAAAAAAAAAAACATTACAAATTACTGTTTTGAAATTATGCTGTATCAGAAGCCAGCTTTAGATTAATGCATGGACAATATAGGACTAGAGAAACACAGACTAAGAACAATGTTATAAATTCCTAGAAGAAAATTCCATTATTTGTGTACCTCGTTCAAGGCATCCAGTACTAAGGGAAGTAGATCTGCATCAGAGTCCTGATAAAGCACCAACAACGTTATACAATTAATGTCAAACCATGCAAAAAATGTGGCAGAAAACTAGAAAGCTCAAGTGAATTTTCCAAACCAGGATTTTTAACCAATATAACATGTAGCTACAAAAATTATGGACGAAATATGTCACATATTTGCAAGTAAACTAAAACATATGGATGGACCTACCATTCATTAAAAATCAAAACACAAACAAACAAACCACACATGCATAATATGTTGTTCTGCCTCTCCCCCTCGGGTCTGTTTAGTTCTGCCTCCGCTTGAACCACATTCGTTCAAAAACCCTCTTGCTCTTTGGCACAATATCATATGGTTTAAAGGTCATATCCCTCATCACAGTTTCACTGCTTGGCAGGTTTATCTCAAACCGCCACCCCATGTACTCCTTCCTCATCCACCAACACATCCAGGTTTCCACCTCTTGTTGTCTCTGCTGGAATAGCATCAAAGATGTTAATCATCTCTTTTTTTGCTTGCCCTTTCTCAGCCACTGTTTGGAAAAAGGTTTTTAATAGTTGTTGGACTGCTAGGCCAGTTGTCCTCCCTTTAAGCAGATAATGGACTTGAGTTTATATGAACTTTGCTGGTTCTACCATCTATGACACCGCTAAGAAGCTTGCCTTCTGTGCTACTATCAACTATATCTGGAAAGAGCGAAACCTTCATAGATGGACTTCCAACTCCCGTTCTTTTGATAAGATTTGGAAGGCTATCTTCTTTGATGTTAGTTCCAAACTTGGAACACTTCACCCTCATGCTGTCCAAGACACCCCAAGGAAAAGGGTCATTGTTGTCTCCTCGGGACTTCCCATATCCTTTATCTCCCCCCTTTGATGTTTCCTCCTCCGTCGGTCCCCTCTTCCTAAGTGTGGCTCTTTTTTTGAAGGGCCAGTCCTTTTTGCCCCCCCCCTTTCTCTCTTTCATTTGCCCTTGTATATTCTTCTTCCTTTTTGGTAATAGATTTATTTATTTGTCCAAAAAAAAAAAAAATCACACATGCATGGAGAAATAAATGTATCCATTTCGCATCTAGTGTATTGTCCAGGCAACTACATATCTTCATTATATGTTGTTTAACATGGTATTAAAAGTTTAAACCTTGTAATTTTGAATTCGTGTGAAGAATTAATGGGCATACCTTGAAAAGAATCTTTTTTTTAAATTGCTCTCTATAATCTCATAAAAATTTGCAACCTTCACAATTTAGGGATTATCCATAAGCAGTTTTTTTTCTTCTTCTTTTTTTTTTTTTTTTTTTTTTTTGGGGTGGGGGGTTGTGGGGGATTGGGTGAGGTTGATGCACTTCTCAAAAGGAAATCTACTTTAAAGTTTTGTCATTCAGATATATTCCTAAGATCAGATGTTTCTATGTCTTGCTTTTTGGGGATAAATAATGAATTCATTACCAAAAAGGAAAAAGGGAGAATATATAGGGGCCCCAAGGGGAAGGGCAAAACAAGCAACAAATAAACAAAACAGCCAAACCTCATTTTGGGAGGAGACAGAAGGTTGTAACAAGGAAAGGGGCAGAACTATGACACAACAGTGAGCCTGTTCCTTGGGGAATCCCTTACAATAGAATGAGTGCATGACTAGCTTATAACTAACATCAAAGTAGACGGCATTCCAAATAATGTCAAATGAGCAGGCGTTGGAAGTCCATCTTCGAATATTGCATTCAATCCAAATGTGTTAATGGAGGCACAGAAGGCAAGCTTGCCAACAATCACAAATAGAGTTCCTTGCAAAAGTCATATCCAACCAAATCCACTCTCTCTAAGAGGATTCTTCATCTTACAGGCCAACAGTTGCAAAGGACTTTCTTCCAGACAGTGGTGGAGAAAGGGAAAGAGAAGAAGAGGAGGCAACGTTTTCCAGACCATTCCAATAGAAGTAGCAAGACGAGAAGACCTGAATGTCCTTGTAGATGAGGAAAGGCAGCGTGGGGAGGTAGTTGGAAAGAGTGTGCCAAATTGTGAAGCTGTGGCGGAGGATGTGGCCTTTGAACCAAATATTATTGTGTCAATGAGCTAAGGGACCTCTCAAGTTAACCAAATCCCAAGCTGAGGAGGAGTTGAAGATGGCTATAGATGAAGGAAGCCAGGTGATCCCCTCTTCCACGATGACCAAAAGGTAGTGGGGAGGACAGCCCAAATGACTAATAATGGGGTGGGGGGTTAAGGAGGGGCCGAATCACCATTGGAGATGATGGCAGCAACTGAGGACTCCTTACTCAAGCCAAAGGAATAAACAGATCTTGCACCCACTATAGCCAAGAGCACTCCCAAAGGGTGCCAGTTGTTAGGCCAGAAAGAAGTAGAAAGGCCATCATCAATGCAAGAGGAGATGGCCCCAAGGGCAATCGGCCTAATATTGAGAATCTTACACCAGACTCAAGAAGCATCAGGGGGGAGACAATCCAAAGAGACTCTTTCCAAAGAAGTATGGAGAAAACCCAAGAGACCCAAATGTTGTCCTTTTAGTCACTAATTTCCCGCTGAGGTTGAGGATGCCAACGGAGTTGGCCTCTTGATCCTGCACAGCCTCAAACATCCCTCACACTTAGGGAGGAAAACTGCAGCCCAACTAATTGGGTGGAAGAATCTAGTCGCATCAACTCATTTCCATAGAAAAGTACACATAAGAGGCCCCACTGCCTTGATAATAGACTGAGGTAGCCCAAAAACAGCCGAGCAACATATGTAAGAGGATTGAAGCACAAATCTAATGAGCTCCAAGTCACCAACATAAGAAAGGATATTGCCTTGCCAAAGCTTAAGCCTCTTCCAAATAAGATCCAACATGGTAGTACAATGATGGGCCGTGCTATGCTGAGAGGCAGATCCAAGCATTTGTCGGGAGAGAACCAAGAGACAAAATAGTCAACTCAAGAAGGCTTTTGATGCAGATTCTTCACCAAACTAGGTTTGTTTTATTAGGAATTAGTCTAGAGTTGGGTTATATATGTGTTGGGCATAGTTGTCACGGCGCCAAGGCGAACCAAGGCGGTGGAGGGTTGTCTAAGCGCTTAGGCGAGAAGGCGCCCGCCTTAAGGCGAACTAGGCGAACAAGTGTTATTTTTTATTTTTCCTATTTTCTAATATTATTTAGTAAGTTATATATACCTTATATCATAAAAAATCAAGATTAAGCCACATCAAGTCATTAAAAATCAACATTTAGCCACATCAAATCATAAAAAATTAACATTAAGTTATATTAAGTTATAAAAAATCAACATTTAGAGAAATGTTCTTATTCTATAATAAGTTTGACTGGTCAAATGATTTTATTTTTACATGAGACTTTTTGTATTAGTTATAACATAAAACCAGCTTTCTAACAAGTTTAAGATTACTTAAATCTGAGTTGCAATGACAAGTTATGCTTCAGTCAAACTTATTTTTAAGTGTGCGAATACTGTTAAAATCGCCTGAATGAAAATAATTTTATGAATATCAAAACAAAATATTTTTTTACCGGACTTTTGGTTTTTAGCAATGTGTTAACATGATAGAATTTATAAAATTTTCATAATTGAGAAAAACCCTAACATTTAAAAGTTGAAAATCGTCCCTATAACCAAAATCCAGTTTTTGTTCTTAGACTGGGGGGTTGACTTTTTATCCTTTTGGAATTTGATTTTTAAACTATTTTTATTGGATTCAAACAGGGGGTATTTGCTTATTTATGAATAATATCTTAAGTAAATTAAATAACAAATATTATTTCATTTACTTGAATGATATTTGGCATAAATAAGTGCCGAAACACAAGGCGACATGCAGTGCAACAAGGCGGCTGTCGCCTAGGCCCCAGGCAAACCGCCTGGACGCCTAGTCGTCGCCTAGGCGACGCCTTGACAACTATGGTGTTGGGCCTTCAGTCCATGTGGTATTGAGTGTAATGGGCCACTTTTATGAGTCTAAACTGGGGGGTATTAAGGTTGCATACAGGATTAACTAGTTTGCTTCCTTATTCATTAGTTTCCTTTTTAGTTGGGTTCAATTTAAGTTGTTAGTCATTGTTGTTTATTAGGAGCTAACTAGTATTTGCGTCAAGTCATTAGTTCCATTTTTAGTTTGCTTAAATTTTCAGTTTTTAGAAACTTATTTATAGGCAATCAATTGTGGGGTTTCCTATTTTGGAACCTTTTAATTGTTGGGCTGTATTCCCTCCCCCATTATCACAATTAATACAAAGCAACGAGGCTCCCATAGCGGAACGATTTGAAGAAAACAATTGTTGTAGCTGTCATGGAGGGCCAGTAACGAAGGAAAGAAATCCTTAAGAAAACCAGGGTTGCAAGGGAGAGGGAGAAATCGCACTAAGAATGGGGGAGAGAAGAATCGAACGCACTCAGCCCGCAAGCACACTCAACAATATCAAATTATAACTTCACTCTTTAATCTCCCTTTTTCTCAATCGGTTACAAACATATAAATACGAAATTAAAAAAATTCTAAAATGGAAAGAAATCCTAAAAGGAAATTACTCAAAAGGAAAAAAGAAATCTCAAACCAACTCTAACTATGTCCTACGTACCCTACCACTTTGGAAATAAAGACTAAAATAGAAGATTCTCATAATATTCCTAAATAAATAAAAGTTCCTAAAATCCTATTAGACCAAGGACTCAATATGGACCTAGTTCATCTCCGTCTGGATACGCAGATGGGTATGGGTCGCTCCACGGGTCCGTATATACATCAATTCCCCCGCTGTTGAGAAAAAATCATGAACGAGTTTCGTAAAAGGGTAACAATAAAAGCGCACTACTGGGTTTGAATTGCTCTGTGTCTGCAATATGAAAATAATCCAAGATATGAAGCTGCAGAGGTGTATTCAAGTCTGGAAAATCATGGGGGAGAACAAACTCATGATGGGGAATAGCTGGTTGTGTACAGATGTCCATCATTACTTGACCCACAATCATCTCTTTTTCTGTTGCCGTTACTTGTTCCACAATTGAACGTTCTTTTGTGTTGACTCATTCGATTCGTCCCATGGTTGCATTGTTGGTACCATCTTCTTTGAGACAGCAAATCCATGAAGAAACAATTTCGGATGCATTGGAAAGACCGGATGGTGCACAAATTTTTGTCACGATCAACAATACCATGTCTTTCTTCTAACCAACCTCGACCCAATTTAATAATATGTGGAAGGGAATCAAACACTTCACAAAAAGCACTGTCAAAATATTGAGAAACAGGAAACTCAACAAAGACATCATCCTCTAACTCAATGATGATCTGATTGGTCTTTGATAATATATCCACCACTGATTTGAATACGGAATTCTCTTTTAGTCACTCATCAATCAAGAATTAGCAAGCTTTCCATTGGGCAATCGTACTCTGAATTTGAACACAAAAGATTCCGTGCCAGATTTATAGTTGAAATCACTTTAGACCCATTATGGCAAGAAAACACTTAAGGGAAGGCTTAATGGCAAAATAGTAAATATATAGTAGTTCAGGAACAATGGCAAAATGGTAAATATGGAGACAACTTGAAACAAAACAATATAACTTATAAATGGAAAGGCAAACTGGGAAACAAGGTATGAAATAGGAAAATAGGAGATAAAATAGTAATGGAGGGGCAAAAGTGGAAAACCAAAAGACTTAAAAGAAAAGACTTTTATCGATTTGCTGGAAAGAGGTAACGTGGTTAGGGTACCCTCTTCCTTCAACAGAAAGGGTCTCCTTCATGGAGATGGAAACCCAGTGAAGAGTTCTCTGTGTCTATCCAGAGAAACCAGCAAGGGCTGGACTACAATAGAGGGGCCAACGAGAGGAAGGAGGAGGAAGTCCAAGGGCCTGGTGGTGTCAAGGGAATTGTCAATCAGCGGGAGAACTTCATACCAGGTATGTTCAATGTTCTCTCTCTCTCTCTCTCTCTCTCTCTCTCTCTCTCTCTCTCTCTCTCTCTCTCTCTCTCTCTCTCTCTCTCTCTCTTATTTCTTCTGCTGCTTTCCCTTCTTTTTTTTCCTGCTTCTTGCTTCACGACTTCGTCTGCTTCTTTTTTCTTTTTTTTTTTTCTACTGTCG
>NC_056563.1:36338986-36342505 GCF_013358625.1 Macadamia integrifolia | reverse complement strand
TTGCTACTGTCGAAACTCTTGGACGAGGTGGAGGTGTCGATCAAAAGTCACAGGGGTGGATTGGGGTTTCAGCGGGTCTCTTCCACCCCCCTTGTTACAACAGTGTGAAGGAGAAGAGTGCGAAGAGTTTTGCTGGTTAGGAATCAAAGGGAAATTGGGGGATGCCTACAGAAATCTCAAGGATTGGTTTGCTTCTTTTTTTTTTTTCCAACTGCTAAGAGATGGGTTAACAGTAAAGTAATGGAAGGAATATAGGGAAGAAAGGAGATGGATGGGAGGGAATGGGGATCCTTCGGCTCTAACACAAGTGACGAGGGCCGGTAGAGGAAGGAAAGAAATCACTAAGAAAACTCAAGCGTAGGGGAGAGGGAGAAATTTCACTAAGAAAGGGGGGAAGGAGAATCGCACGCACTCAGCCTGTAGGCACACACCACAACATCTACTCATAACTTCATTCTTCAATCTCCCTTTCTCAATCAGTTACAAGTATATAAATAGGAAATTAAAAAACTCTAAAATGGAAAGAAATCCTAAATGGAAATTACTCAAAAGGAAAAAAGAAATCCCAAACCAACTGTAACTATGTCCTACGTACCCTACTACCTTGGAAATAAAGACTAAACTAGATGATTCATAACCCATATCCCCCTTAAATCCAAGTTCTGAAACTAGATCTAGCAGTAAACTCATAACAAGCCCTGGTTGTAGGTATGATTTTTCCCAACAGAAGATGATTTGGGCCAATAACCTAGAGATTGGGTCACCTAAGGGAGAGGAACTCACATCCAAAATCTTAGGAAGAAAGAGGCAGAATCAATCAAGTTCGATTCAAGCCCTGAGAGCTGCAAGTACCGCATAGAACAAGAACTGAGGGAAACGATAGAAGAATAGCAAGGAAAAAGAAAGGAGATGGAAGTAAAAAATAACAGAAGAAGAATAGAGAGAATGTAGGAAGAGAAGATCAAATCTAAGAAAGGAAGAGATCAGGAGAGAGAAACTATAGAAAGCAACGCAACTGACCATCATATTCATGCCATAGCCAAGAAAAAAACAAAAATTTTATTTATATCAACTCTGATAATCCATACTTACGACAGTAAGGTTGCTCCATTGTGACCAAATGGTCATAGGTTCAAGACAGGACTCGGGAAACAGCCTCTCTGCGAAGTGGGGGTAAGGGCGTAAGGCTGCGTACATTAGGATCCTCCCCATACCCTGCGGTGGCAGGAGCCTTGTACATTGGGTATGCCCTTGATCAACTCTGAAAATCGATTGGGGTTACATGAATATTTTAGGATTTACGAAACCAAAACTAAAACCTATTCAGACTCTATGACTATTACCTAACCATAATCTGAAAACAGACTTGAAACAAACTCCAATCCCAACCTACTAAACAAGAATGAAAAAATTAATAAACACCCCTAGGTCGGTTCTTTGTAATCTAGGTTTCAAACAGGGTCAAGTTAGTCCAGCCATGGAAGTATAACTGCATTAGGAAGCCCCACGGGGAAGAAGGGACCAACCCAGTAAAATGTTAGTTCTATTCAACAGGACTCTGACCACAAGATGAATTTATAAACTACAAAAATTCCTTAACTATTAAACATCCAACACGATTGAAACTCCGAACAAGATGTATTTGTAGGCTCGGAGCCATAAACAATATAAACGAGCAAGATAACCCAACTAAAATCCTAAACAATTGTTTCTGATGCTTCCAAAGATAGCCTTCTCCGTTCGACAGGATTTGCTCTTGGCTCCCTTCCTATCAATTACCTTGGTCTTCCCCTTATTTCCTCCAGATTGTCTGCCCACCATTGTGCCCCCTTGATAGATCTTTAGAAAAAAAGGCTTCAGCTCTAGTAAGGCAAACTTCTTTCCTGTGTTGGGAGGTGATAAATGGCCTATTGAGAAAGGGAAGAAATCCTTGAGAGAACTCAGAGTTGCAAGGGAGAAGATAAGAATCACACAAAGGGGGAGGAAGAAGGTCACACGACCAAGTTGAAATAGCAACTTCTAATTTTCTTCCTAAGTTCTAACTAATGAAATTAGAAACAGAATAAAACTCAAATTGGTAACTCCCTAATTGACTAACAATTACCAAAATAAAAGATTACATCCCTTCCCAAATAAAATAACTCAATATTTCCTAAATAAAGTAAAACCTAAAATATTTTATTGATCTCAAAAATCAAATCAGATCCGGTTCATCTCAATTAAGATTGCCTCAATTCTGCATCAACTCCCCCGATGTTGAGAAAAAATCGTCTACGAGTTTTAAAAAATGATAACAATAAAAACGCACGAGCGGGGGTGAATTGCTCGTTGTCTGCATTGCGAACAAAATCCAAGATGTGAAGTTGTGGAGGTGCATTCAAGTCTGGAAAATCATGGGGAAGAACGAACTCATGATGGTCAACAACTGACACTGCATTGATGTCCGTTATTACTTGTTCCACGATTTTCTCACTTTCTGTTGTCATCACATGTTCCACACTAGGACGGTCTTCCACTTGTGTTTATACATCTAGTTCGTCTTGTGGTGGTACTGGGGGTACCACTTGCTTTAACTCAATCAATCCATGAAGATTAAATTTTTGACGCATGTGATAAACCTGGAGGGTGCACATATTGTTATCACGATCAAGGATGTTGTCCCGTTGTTCCAACCAACCTCGACCCAATTTAATGATGCGTTGAGGAGAGTCAAAACACTTCACAAAAAACACCATCATAATAATGAGAAATAGAAAATTCAACAAACACATCATCCTCTGACTCAAACGATGTGATTGGTCTTTGACAACATATCCACCACAGGTCTGAAGACAAAATTCCATTTAGTCACTCATCAATTAACAATTTAGCAGGCTTTCCATTGTGCAGACGAACTCTGAACTTGAACACAAAGGATTCCATCATTGAATCACTTGTGGACTGAAATCAGATCGCTTAAGGCCCATAAGAATGACAAAATACCTCAATTTATTGGTTAAGTGGCAATCTTGTAATTTCAAAAACAACCCAAGCACTAAAAGAGATGGAAATAGATACTAGGATCAAACTGAAATAGAAAATTAGAAGAGGGATTTTCTGGAATTAAAACTTTAAAAGAGTGCTATTCTGAAAATTAAAGAGTGGGGGTACAAATTGAAATATAAGTCCAGCCAGGGGGTCTTAATGTAATTTGAAGAACTTGTCTTCTTCTCCAAGATAAACAGAAATTAGGGCGGAAAAACCAAACCCTGAAATCGATCCAACAGCCCAACGAGATTTCCAAATCTCACAAAAACTTGGGAATAGAACTGCCATTTCCAGACGTGTTGATTCCAACCAACCAGTCTTGAACGGAGGAGCTGAAACTTGTTCAATACTGCTGCAATCAAAACCTGGCGCCAAGTACAGAACCAGGTATGTTCTTCTTTATTTTGTTGCTGCTCTCTTCTCGTCTTGTCTCTTCTTCTTCTGTACTCTCTTCTCTTCTTCTACTTATTCTTCGTATGGGTTTTTTTTTTT
>NC_056563.1:36310113-36338966 GCF_013358625.1 Macadamia integrifolia | reverse complement strand
CGTTTTTTCTTTGATTCTACTTGCTCTCGCTGCTTCTTCTCGTTCTCGACTTCTTTTTTTTCACTTGCTGCTGGCGGAACCCTAAGGAAGGGGAGGGATCGATTGGAGTGATGAAGAGAAAGAGGAGGCGGTGGGGGTTTTCTTGTTGGGAATCGAAGGGTTGGGGCCGAAACTCCTTTTTTTTTTTTCTCTAATGGCTGTTCTTAGTCTGGGCAGAATCCTAAACTGAGAATGGGAAGAAGATAAGGAAGGAAAGGAGACGAAGGAAGGACCCTTCGGCTCTGATACCACTTGATGGAGAGCCTGTAGAGAAAGGGAAGAAATCCCTGAGAGAACTCAGAGTTGCAGGGGAGGAGAAGAATCACACAAAGGGGGAGGAAGAAGATCACACGACCAAGTAAAACCCACCAAGGTTTCAACCAAATCTTTAATTCAATTTAACACTGCAATACCCAACGGTTACATGCGTTTATATAATAAACTGAAATTAAAACTTTGCCTAATAAAAATCTAATACTGAAATAGCAATTTCTAATTTGCTTCCTAAGTTCTAACTAATGAAATTAGAAACAAAATAAAAGTCAAATTGGTAACTCCCTGACCCTAATTGACTAACAATTACCAAAATAAAAGATTACATATCTTCCCAAATAAAATAACCCAATATTTCCTAAATAAAGTAAATCCTAAACTATTCTATTGATCCAAAAAATCAAATCAGATCTGGCTCATCTCAATTAAGATTGCCCGAAGGGTCAACCCAGTTCAGCCTCAATTCTGCATCAAGAGGCTTGTGCTCGATAGTTCGGTCATCCAATCTTGCTACCTTTATTGGTCGGGTATCTTTGTTATCCTTAGTCTATCATCAAGGTGGCAGAGTCGCTTCTCTATTCCTTCCTCGGGAAAGGGGGGGAATCTGCCAAATTCCGACATCACATCAAATGGTCCTCTATTTCCCTCCCAAGATCTGCTAAGGTATAAGGTAGTAATAAAAATAATAAAAAGAAGTAACAAAAAGGTAGAAAGATGAGGTAAAAGGGGGTTGGAAGAAAAGTCAAAGCAGTAGTCAAATCTGCATCACATGAAACATCCCCTACACAGGTCCTTGTCGTCCACATAACGCTATCCCCTTTTAAGATTTTTCTCTCAAACTAAATTTGAGTAATAGACTATGACTGGATTGCTTGTCACGGTCTGACATCATTCCTTTTTTTATGAATAAGAATCTTGAATAAGAATCTAGCACAGGGCAGATGAAGTAAGGTTTGATGGTCTAAAAAGAGAGTGAAAGGAGGCTCCAATGAAACTTATATTTTTATTACAAATAAATAAATAAGCCAAATGGTACCACGATTACCTGATATTCCAACTTCTTAATTATTTTAACTCCAACACCAACACCAACAAATGTTCAAAATACTATTAGGATTAGTTGAATTGAGCTGAACTGAAGGGTCATTTCATATGGAATCTGGATTGTATAGTGATGGAGGGCCTTAAGGAAGGAAGGGAAGATCAGATTAGCAGGGGGAAGGAAGGGAATCACACACTCACACAGTCATAAATCCACCTAATTCTCATTCAATAATCAAATCATTCTAACTTGTCCATCGGTTACAGCCTATATGTAGGGAAAATAGAGACATGAAATTAGAAACTCAACTGAAATTCTATCAACCTAAACTAGGAAATAACCATAAAAGGAAACCACTGCAAAGGAAAGAAATCCTAACTCCAACATTCAAATCTGGAAAATAAAAGGCATTAAATAAAAGACAAAATAGGCTACTAATTATTTCCAACCCTTGTTGGACTAAAACCCTAGGCTGAACCACTTCTTCTTGGCTCTTGGCTTCCAAAGCCAGTCATGCTAGTCCAACTAGGTAAGTGCAGCCGTATCTGCATCAACTCTCCTCCTCTAAAAAGAATTCGACTCCGTCGAGTTTGGATGAGGTCCAAGAATGCTGTCAGAGTCGATGCGATTGAGGAGAAAAGTACGAGTTGTCCTCTTAAGTTTGAGAGGGGGAAGATCCTTTACCGGAAGAAACTTCATCTCAAGTCCACCATGCTGAAAGGAGTATGTATTCTTTTATCCCCAGTGTTTGGCTTTCTGATGCAGTTGCACGATGGACTTAGGAAAGAAATATCTTTTGATTTGATTTTCTATTGTTTTAGAATTAATTTCTTTTTAAATTAGCTAGCTTCTAATTTTAGAGTAGTTTCCTGTCAAGTAATTTCCATTAATTGTTTGATTTTTTTCTTTATATTGGACATGTAAACAATGGAGAGGTTTCAGTTTTAGTTTTTGAAGAATTAATCTTGGTTGAGAATTTTGGGTGTGACCCATGGCTATCGGATTCCCACTTTCCTCCCCCTCTGAAATCTTCTTTTTTCCCCTTCTTATCTTCTTCTTCCTCCTCCCAATCCTTTCTTATTTTTCCTGCTGTTAAATTTTCTGATCTGAGATACCCTGTTTCTGCGCGATAAATGCAGCACTACTGAAGTGCTTCAAGCTCTCTTGTGTGAGATCTGTTTGGGTCTAAGCTGTGATCGAAGGAAGCCCTCACATATACGACCTGAACCCTAGACCCTTGGCTCCTATTGATTCCCCTATTGTGAGAAACAAGACCTGCAACTCTGATTACCTGAATTTGCCACTCAGATTTGATTTTAGAGCTTCAATCTCCATAGCTGGTGAGTGAATCGAACTACTGCTGGTTACAATCAAGAAGATTAGGAGTCAAAATACTCCCTTTATAGGTTCTGGCCGATTGGGTTCTTATCGGAAGGGTAACGGCACTCGTATACCAGCAAGGCTTCCGCTGGTTTTCTGGTTCTTACGACAAGAAGAAGAAGAAAAGAGGTTTTTTTTTTTCTTTTTCTTTATTGTTTAGCACCATTATTGTTGCTTTCCCATACTACCCTCACTTTTTATTTCTTTTAATTTGTTGTCCTATTTTCTCCCTAGTCCTAAATTACCCTTTTACTAGCATATTGTAGCCTAGGCCTTTAGTTCCATCTAATTACAAGTCTGCCACTCCCTTATAAAGTTCTATTTATTTACAAAACTGTCACCTTCATTGGAAACTTCAGTTTAATTACAATTCTGCCATTTAGTTGAAACTTTATTTCAATACAACCTGTCATTGGTTATTGCCTTTATTTTATTGATGTGTCTAAGTGGGCCCTAAGCGATCCGATTTCATTCCTTGGGATCCGGATCAGCATAAAAAATGCATCATTTCTGAATTGATGATACTGAAATGTGAATTTATTGTCAGTTTTCTTGCTTTCTTTGGTTGGGTTGTAGGTGCAGATTAACCAGAAATTTCAGTCATTAAAAAATTAAGAAGCTATGTATCAAGATCCATTCCAGTTTGCAGCATTGTTTCTCTGTAATGTCTCTCAGTCTTCAAGGCTGTTGTTAACTCCATAATTGTTTCCTGATAAAAAAACAAAGGCTTCACAAGATAAGTTTGTTCTCAAAATAAACCATGAATGAATTTAGTCCCATGAGATCGAAGGAATGGAATATCTATGCTACCTCTAATCCAAGCCAATCTCAGAGAGGAGCAGATAGGGATACTTCATTGAAGAATTATGGGAGTACATTAATTGCCATCTCTTTTGGTTTTGTTGCTACAACAATCTTAATCTCAATGTTTCTTATCATGGCTATCTTCGAACATTTGTTGAGGCCAAAACCCCCTTTCTCATCTTTCAAATTTCTAACACAGTATGCAACCACTGGTTTAAAGTTTAATTTTTTTGAATCATGACAACAGAAGGATACAAATGAATCATATCTCACTCTATTCCCCTTTTTTTCACTTATTGTTTGATTGAGAGTGATCAAGCTTTTATGAAGATATGTAGAATCTTAAGATGCAGCAAGAATGTACACAAAACAGAGTCTTTCTGGTTTGTGTACATTCTCTTAATTGAAAAAACAAACTCATAACAATGGCCAATCAAATGGAGAATGCCCAGGGGCTCTCACCTTTCTGTGTTTCACCAAAAAGGAAACAAGCTTCCACTAAATTCAAGAGGAAATACTTTATAATAAGTCGAGTTTTGATGCGGAAACCAGAACCAGAGACGAGACAAAAGGTAAATAAAAAAAAAAAAAAGACAAGCAAAACCAGGAAACGATCGGCCAAATCAACACACCTTTCTGAAGAAACGATCGGCCAAATACCAATGGCCGAAATCAAAATCAAAAGAAAATAAAAGGAGAAATAAATAGAAGAAAGAAGACGTACAGACTTACCTGAGATGGGAGAGGAAACCGAAGGAGCTTGAGTTGGAGTCACGGCTAGAGTCGCAAAGCTGCCTTGGCTGGAGTCACGATGGCTTCCTTGGCTGGAGTTGCAGTCACGGCTGAATGCAAATCGGATTATAAAAAGAAGGAAGAGAGGCAGCGGTTAGGTTTCTAAAGATATCAGAGAGAAAGCGGCAATGGGAAAATTTAGCGAAAGACTCCTAATTTTATAGTTTTCATTCAAAAACTAAAACCCTGACGATAGTTGTGATAAAGATCAGTGCCGCTGCTCTCGCAATGTGAAAACCACCTCTAATGCATAAACTTTTAGAAGCGATTTAATAAAACCGCCTCTAATTATTTATTTTTAGTGGCAGGTGAAAAAATCCTACCCCTAAATTAGCCCTTGATACCTTATTTTTAGTGGCAGATGAACAAACCGCCCTTAATTCTTTAGTTTTAGTGGCAAGTGACAAAAATCGCCTCTAAATTAGTCCCTAATCCTTTATTTTTAGTGGCAGATGAAAAGGTTGTCCCTAATTCGTTTGTTTTAGTGGTAAGTGACAAAAATCGTCTCTAAATTAGCCCCTAATTCTTTATTTTTAGTGGCACGTGAAAAAGTTGTCCCTAATCCATTCGTATTAGTGGTTGAAAATAATTCCGCCCATTTAGGACATATGATACCTTATACTTTAATTAACAAAATTATATTTATTGGGGCGGACACAAAATATCATCCCTATTATATCATCTTTAGAGGCTAATAAATAAAATCGTCTCTATTGTATTACATTTAAAGGTTAATAAATAAAACCGTCTCTATTGTATCATATTTAGAGGCCAATAAATAAAACCACCCTTAAATAACACTTTTTAGTGACGAAAAAAATAATCGCCCCTAATTAATACTCTATAGCAGCGGATAAATAAAATCGCCTTTAAAACCATATATTTAGTGGCGGATAAAAAAAACCGCCCCTAAATCCGCCCCTATTGAACCTTTTTTTTGTAGTGTTAAAAACTTAAAATAAATAGTATCACATGATTTCTTAAAAAATGAAACAAAAAAAGGTGTTTGACAAACATTTCTTTTTATATCAAAGTGAATATTTGGTTCTAAGCCACCGACTTTTTGGTTGCAAAGAAAAAAAATCTTTCAATTTGGGGAAAGAGAGCACATACCAATTCTTGTATCATCATAATTTGTCTTACTAATTTTTTTTTTTTTTTTTTTTTCTTTCCTTGGCAATTAAACATACAATCACACAACCAACACAAATGTTGTAGATTTTTTTTTTTTTTTTTGGGTGCAAGACCCACACTGGGGTAGATAGGGACCAATAATGGGCTAGGCAAGAAGCCACGGGGGGCCAACAAAAGGAGCCACACTAGGGCCAAATGTTGTAGATGAATTAGCACAAATGAAATTAAAACTTAATAATATGTTGGGAGCAGAAGAAATGTTTTAGATGCAAAAATCTGCAGAAACACCAAGTTCTATCATACAACGACTTGGTGGAAGAGTGAGATAGGGTATTGCGCAGGATGAGATTGTTTTATTCTCTAGAGCACATACATCTCTCTTTCTTTCCCTCAAATAAGTCCTTTTAAATAAACATGAGTTTAGTGGAAGTGGAAATAAAAGTTGAAAAGGTCTGAAATAATTTTCTACCCGAGAAGGGGGTTAGAGAAGGAGAGGGGTGTGGTCGAGTCGCATATAAGGGTGAATGAGAGTCATAGAGAGAAGAAGGTGGGGTAGGGAGGAGGACGGGGATGCGGGGTGATTGGGCACTTAGTTAGGAAGGACGTCTTTACCTGAACATAGGGATACTTGGGATTTTAAAATGGGGAAATTTTCTTGTATCAACCCTAAAAATCTTCATAATTTAGGGTGATCCCAAAAAATGAAAATAAGGGCTCGTATATCCCTCAGTTTCATCAGAAAATTCCTAAAAAATCCATTCCTCTAGAATTGGGTCGTTAAGTGATGATGTCATAATCTCATATTATCCAAATGAACAAACTACCGGGTATGTAAATTTACCATTATTCCCAATTAGTAAAGTAGAGTAAGTGAAATCTGATTGGACAACCCCTAACCTCTGCTCTGCTCTGCTCTGCTCCGCTCCGACTACCTCGGGTTGAAATCGTCTGCAATTCCGATCTCGTACAATTCCGTGCAATACCACCTTCAGGCGGTGACACGTGTATTGATACCAATACAATGGCCCAGATCTGATACAACTAATAAAACATTAAATTAGTGAAAAGGCATTTAAATCATATCTGGACCATTGCATTGGTATCAATACACGTGTCACCCCCTGAAGGTGGTATTTCACGGAATTGTACAAGATCAGAATTGCAGACGATTTTTTTCCGACTACCTCCGCTTCGATGAAGAAGAAAGCAGCTCGGATACGCCTTTTCAGCCGCTGATTTACTGAACGCACCTTGAACTCCCTGAAACCCAACATAACCAAATATTTTAGCTTTTCATTACCTTCTCTCTCTCTCTCTCTCTAATATTGAGGTGGGTAATCATAGCTTTTCAGAAAGAACACCTTTTAACAAATGAAAAGCCAAACCCTTTCCGTAATCTCATTTGACTCATCCATCCATGTTCGAAGTTTGAAGTTTAAACTCTAAAGTCAAGAATGGGGAAGGGATAAGAATTAGAAATTATGGTTTTGGAGGGGTTAATAAGCACCATCTTCAGTCTTTTCTAGGTTTTTCCCACTTGCAGAACTTCATCAAAGGCTCAGTTTTTTATTCCTTCAAACCTCTTTGATCTTTCTCTCTCTACTACCTAAGCTGAAGGGAAATCTTAACTGGGTTTTCGATGATAACTCACTGCGAGTTTAAATTTTCCAAGTTGCAGAACCTCAAAACCAGATTCCCTCTTGCCTCTCCTTTTGGTTTTTCTTGCAGAACTAAGTAAGAAAATCTCAACTTTCTCATTTAGTTCTTCTCCCTCCCTCCCTCTTGCACCGTCAATCCGCTAAAGCTTCTCCTATGTTTTCCTAGATGAAAGCTCCAAAACTCTTCCAACTCAAGTAACAGAAGAAATACTACTCTGGTTTTCTGGGTTAGTTTTTAGTGAAAATGTCAATGCCAATAGAACCCCAGCAGCAACAAACGCCATCGATGACTACAAATCAGGACGGTTACAGCAGTACCCACTCGAGCCATTGATCAATAGGCCCTGTTATTGCTGTCCTGGTTGTGATTACCATCTTGGGCATCATTGCTGGTAGGGGTGAAACAGGGCCGGGTTTCTTAAAACCCTAAACGAACCTTAGGTTCTTAAAATTCAACCTAGGCCCAACCCAACCCGGCCCTAATTGACCCTATCAGGGCCAGGTTGAATCAGGTTGGGTTGACCTTGGCTTTTATAATGATTGAATTATCCTTGATTGACGTATTTTTTCCATTCATGTCTCATATATTAAAAAAGGGAGAGGCATAGGTATGCCGCCGATATCAAGTATGCTAGCGGATAGCACCAATAGGAACACATGATGGAGTATCATTCAGGAAAGATATGGGGGTCATTTCAGGAAAAGGGAAGAGAGAGATAGACACAATGGGTGCTAGCATACTTGATATCGACGGCATACCCAACCTTTTCCCATTAAAAAATTATAAAAAATAAAATACCTATTGGAGGCTTGGAGCCCTGATTTCTATTATAAAGATCCAAGGTTAAATTTCGGCTGAGTTGGGTCGGGTTGGGCCGGGTTGAGGCTTCAACCCTAACCCAACCCAACCCTGAGCCAGGGTTGGGGTTTTTCAACCTTAACCCGCCCTCAAGGTCAAAAGACTTGGTCCAAACCGTGTTCGGGCTCAGGGCGGGTTCAGGTTGCCAGGGCCAAACTTTTACCCCGAGTTGCTGGGATGATC
Source organism: Macadamia integrifolia (assembly GCF_013358625.1). Classification (NCBI taxonomy): domain Eukaryota; kingdom Viridiplantae; phylum Streptophyta; class Magnoliopsida; order Proteales; family Proteaceae; genus Macadamia; species Macadamia integrifolia. The sequence goes on along the minus strand of NC_056563.1, from coordinate 36,330,802 downwards.
GGTGTCTCTGCACTGGAAGAAGAGTCATGGTTCATTGCCAGTACAATTTTGAAGGTTGGGTGGACACAAAATGCTCTTCTTGCATGGATGGAAGGATTGATCTTCCTCCACCGCGATCCTCTGAGACTGCGAATCATTTGTTTACTTCGAAGTGATTGTGAATCCTTGGAAATAGCAGAATCTTCAAAACTCTTTTGGAGCTCGAGCACTTGAGTTTTCTTCTTTTCTTCTCTCATAGAATCTGATGCAAAAACCTTCTGACAGCGTTTCAATGATTTTTTCGAAGAAACTTTGATGAAATTTCTCCCATTATGACTATGATCCGCATAAGCTTTATCTCATATATGTTTCTACTATTTGTAGGGAGAACTCTGCCAAGCTTGACCTAAAGATGCTGCCATTGCTATCCTAGTCTAAGCAGTTTTCTGATCTGGTGTGTAACAAATTCCTGGCACAGACAGAAAAGGACAGCTTAAACGAATAGGTTTGGCTTAGTTAGCTACGGGAATAGAACTCCTACAGTTGAGAACTTGGGATTTAAGTAGAAGGGTAAAAAAGTCATTTCTTGCTTTCAGGTAATGGTGATATAAATTAAGGGTGCGGTGGATATTATTTTCATTTTTGAGGGTCACCCCAAATTATAGAGATTTTTAGGGGTGGTACAAAAATATTTTCCTTTAAAATGTTAAAGGAGAATGAGAGGTAAAACTTTACTTCTCTAAGAAAATCATAAAAGAAGTTCGAGATAGGTAACTTTGAGTAAATATAAAGTGATGGTTAGGGGTCATGGATGCTTCAAGGGTTGTGAGGTTGTGCTGGATTTAATGATTCGAGAAAAAGGCGATTGGCAGGGATGAACTTCTCAGTAGAGCATTGAGAAAAGATGATTAAAAAAAAAAAAGTTGGATTAGTAGCTCATTGGTGCTATATGCTGTTTACCATAATAAAATCAAAGGAAATATTACATTAATCTTAGTTGTTGTTACAATGTAAAAGACATATATTGATTTATACAAGGAAATGATAAGATAGTACCCACAGGCTATACATTGTCAAAGACTCCACAAGGTAACCCAATATTGATTGATACGGTCCTATAAAATAAATTTGGGAGCCACCTTACCATTAGTTTTATACAGTGGTATTTCCTCTTTATTCAAAAGAAAGAAAGTTGTTGCTAGAGCATCCACATAACACCTTTCCCCGTGTTGGCTTTGCTCGAAGAAGATGGTTACCAAAGCATTGTCACGGAAAGTATCAAAGACTCTTGTTATCTTCCCAATAAAACAAAAATCTTTGAAGGTGAAAGCACAGTCGTTGCCCAAAGCTCCATTTACAATCCAGTCTGAGGCATTAGATGAAAGTGTACGTCCCCCACCGCTAGGTAGTAAAACTCGGCGTGATTCAATATCTGTTGGGCGTGCATTTGTATCAAATTGCACCAACTTAAAAGGATCAGACATTATAAAATCCTTATCAATGTAGCCAATTGAATCATAGAACACATACTTCGGTTCTGAGAAATTGACAGTTTTAAACTCAAACTTGAGATATGTCCCCTTCTCGTTAACGAAGGTTCGATTCATCCTACGTAGAAACTCAAAGAAGTTGGTTCGTTCACCTAAGACCCGGGAAGGGGTGAATTTGACAACTTGTAGATCGTCTGAGAATTCACCAGGATCCTTTTGAAATATGGCTGACCCGTTGGCATAGACAAACCAAAACCTTTTCTCTTCAAGGTTATGTTTTCCACTAACTCGAAGTTTCACCATGATCTCATCTGGCAGGTTCACATGAACTCTCGTCAAAACACCCTTGAACATCCCTACCATCGGAATGTTGAAATACCCGTAGAAGATGGAGTTTCCATCGATGTTATCAATTGATTTTGTACCTATCTTCTTCTGCTTAAGCTCAGCCACATCTGCTGCAGAATCCCGAAAGATAGCCGGGAGGTCATCCTCGTTCATCAGACGGAAATCCTTGACTATAACACTGCCATCAATAAAGAAATGAGAATCCATAAAACATTTTAAGGTAAATAGACTATCAATGAGACGGGCTGGAGTACTAGTCGTCGTATCCAAGCCAATGCTTAAGCCACTTTGTTTCTCAAATATACTGCCAATTGAGGCCAGTACTCTGTTCGCAACGACTAAGAAAGTGGCACCGAATTCTTTATGAAGGATCAGATCATGTAACATTCTTAGCACAAATTCTGGATCTTCACTTGCTGGTGGTTCAAGACCAAAGTCAAGAAACACTTTCTTCATTGAGTTTGTGATCGCAATGATAGTTAGTCGGAACTGTTCAGGATTCCAATCCTGCTCAATCTTCCGCTTCATTAATTCATTAAGTGCATCATTCTTCTTCACCAATACAGCTTTGGTATTGTCCAGAAGGCTTCGCAATTCATCAAATGCATCATTCTGCTTTGCCAATTCAGCTTTGGTATTGTCCAAGAGGCTTTGCAATTTATTAAGCTCATCATTCTTCTTCACCAATTCAGCCTTGGTATTGTCTAGGAGGCTTTGCAATTCGTTCACCAATTGCGGCTTTAGCAATGGTACGTTCTGGAAATCGAAAGGGCCCAACGGCACCACCGTTTCTAGAACGAAGTTATCATACTGACTTTCAAGGAATTCACCATCGTCATCACGCTTTTGGATGCGTACTATAACCTTTCCCTGACGGTTTATGCGAAAGTTCTTAGAACGCAAGAACCTCTTGAAATCATCACCTTTCGGCCCATCGTAGATGGCAGCTTTGCTTTGTGTCAATTCTAATGGTTCAGAGAAGAGGTCTACTGAGAAGACTTCGAATTTTGCATTCACAAAAAAATTATCACTCGACGACCAACTCATCTCCTATTAAAAATTAAAAACAGAAAAGCAATCAGACAAAGCAATGGGATTGAGATACTCAAAACAATCACATAAGAAATGAATGGAAGTAAATAGAGAACACAGTAAACATTGACTTCAGTAGAAAGAAGCAAAGAAACAACTGCATAAATCCAACACTAAAACTCCCAAAAGCAATAATTGATTAAACGATTATGCCTCTGACACAACTTTATAACCCAAAATCTCGTTCCATGAAAATCTGACATAAGTTTGGGGGAATTACCTTGAAGAAACGAGAGAGAGAGAGAGAGAGAGAGAGAGAGAGAGAGAGAGAGCAGAAGTAGGTGATGCGAAGAACAGCGCGCCCTTGGCCGCCAGAGGTGGCAGGGAGAGCGCCTTGAAAGAGTGGTTCTATGGAGAGATATCAGAAGAGAAGAAGATGGAGGTGAGAGAACAATTAGGCTAAGGGCTGGTGGATTCGGAAGGTTTAAGCAGTTTGGAACCTTGGTTTTTCTACGTTTATAAAAGGATTTGGGACTGGTTTGAGTAGTTTGGGACCTTCGTTTTTTTATTTGAAGACACGTTTGGAACCGGATTCAAGAGTGGCTTGAGCAGTTTGGGACCTTCGCTTTTTTTTTTTCTTTTATAACACGCTTGGAATGGGATTCAGGACTGGATTGAGCAGTTTGGGACATTCACTGATTTTTACTTTTATGACATTCTTGGAACGAGATTCAAGACTAGTTTGGGTATTGGTGAAACAGGACCGGGTTGGGTTGGGTTTCTTAGGACCCTAACCAACCCTAGTTCTCCAAAATTCAATCCAGATCCAGCCTAATCCTTCCGAGTTCATGTCTAGGCCCAAAGCCTGTCGGATTCATGCCCACCCAACTCGGGCCTAATTGACCCTGATTGGGTTGGGATGGACCGGGTTGACTTTGCAAGGTCGGGCTAATCTTATTTTTACCATTTTGTCCTATGTATTAAAAAAATAATGAAAAAAGAAGTATTAATTAATCAAATGATCAATACACAATTAAAATTATGAAGTGCAACACAATAATAGATGTTCAGTACACCTGACCATAAGAATCAATTACCCAAATTTCATTATTCTACATAAAAGCATAGGTTGACAACTCTAAATTATATTATATAAATCAGGGTCAAAACCAAGGTCAGGTTAGACCCCAACCTTAAGTCACAAGGTCAATGTTTTTCAACCCTAACCTACCCTTAGGATAAAAAATCTTAGCCACATGCCCTATTCGAGCTCAGGGCATGTTCGACCACGGAAACATCCAGAGATATGGTGCACAAAAAGATGACTTTGCCCCATGCCTAGGGCTCTGAAGATGTTGATGCACACTCTCTCATTGGTCCCGCGCTTGGGTGTTTGTTACACCAGCACGGTAGGGTTCTTTTGTCTTTATTACATGCTTTGATTGGGATTCCAAACTAGTTTGAACAGTTTGGGACCTTAACTTTCTTACTTTTATGACAAACTTGGAACGGGATTGGGGACTAGTTTGAGCAGTTTGGGACTTTCACCCTTGCAATGGCAGAAAAGTGGGCCAAATGTTTACATATACATCCAGGTGTATGTATGTACAATGGGTTCAAATTTTGATTTACTTATACGTCATGCTTTCTCTTGAATTTGGGCTTGGCCTTCTAGGATGAATTTATGTCTTACCTTAATTTATCTTGGGCTTGGGCTTGGGCTTGGGCTTGGGCTTGGGCTTTTCTCATGGAGTTCAGTTTGGCAGCTCTTCCCTTGCACACATTTTTACTGAACTAATTACCCCATAAAGTATGAACCACACCATAAACTTTCTCATGATTGTATAGGATTCAACTAAACGTGGGCCCCTACTTGCAGAAACCCATTCAGTAAAAATAGAAAGTTGTGTATGGTTAGTATTTCAACCACATGCATTAGTAATATCTTGTGTACAGTTTATGATCTATGCTAATATCATTTATCAAACCAATACCCATTCATATCATAATCTGAAGCCTATATCAATGTGTAAAGGATGGTTCAGAATAAGGGTGTCAATCGTTTCGGTTTACTGATTGAGTTCAAAGATACAACATGTGGAAATCAAAACCGAAACCCAATAAGAGTCTATTTTCCAAATCAGTTGGTTTGGTGCTTTCGTTGGTTTTCTAGTTGATTTAGTTTAGGCCCTATTTTTAGGTGTTTGGGTCAACATTGATTAAAACATGAAAAAAGAATATGATGTACTCAGTTTCATATTCAGTTCGAAAATGGGTAATTCAGCTCAGTTCAGAGTGAGAGAGTGAGAGATTGAGAGAGAAGGGAGATTGGGATAGGGTCGTGCAGTGACTAATCTATAAGTATCAAGCCTCAAGGTGGAAAAGCACTTCCATCCCCAAAAGTGAAAATGAAATCTTCCATGTAATTGAGCCAACACGGTTTTGAAGCAAACCTTCCTTCCATTTGTCTATTGGATTCTTGGGTCCAGATCATAGTTTCATAAGTCAGATTGGGATTGGTGAAATTTTCTGGCTCGAATCTAGAGCGAACAAGACCAATCCACTGGTTCGACCCAAGAGTAAAAAGATAATAAAACCAATTTACCAAAAGAATAGAAGAAAGGTAACGATAGAGACCAATTAATCCAAAGTTTTAAATTCTTGGTCCGGATATGAGTTTTGCACTTAGACCACCGACCGTTCAACACCCAATTGAACAGAACCTAAGTAAATCGGTTTAGGTTTGATTTCAAAGGCTAAAATATTTTCTCGGTTCAATTCCATTTTGGTTTAATGACTAATATTATTAAATGGAACAGAATTATCTACTTTCGAACGAAATAAGAAAGTGGATAAAATTATATTATTTTTTACTGTTCCAATCATTGTGGGTGATAAATTTTAGGCCATTTTAATGCTTGAAAAAAATAAAATAAAAACTAGTCGAATATGACTAACAAATAAGACTTTTGAGAAGATCTAACTCCTTTATAGCGCACAAGGGGTAGCAGCATAGATCAAATGGCCTGAAATGCCTCATCATGAAACTCAACATCAGGGCACACACTCCCAGACGTTTTAGAATGTTTTATCTACGCTGCCGCCCCTTCTGCCCAACAAGGTAGCCCAATCCGTTTTGAGGCTCTCTCTCTCTCTCTCTCTCTCTCTCTCTCTTTCTCACACACACACACACACACAGAGAGACAAATACTGTCTTCTTCACATTCACATTCACTCGAGAGACACAGTTTTCAGGGGAAACTTCAGCTGCAAGTTTGAAAGTGAAACAATGAGAAATTTATTATATACTATAGACCCATATTATACAACAAACTTTCAACAAATTAATTTCCCAAATAAAAAATAAAACACAAAATAAACTATAAACACTATGAAATAAATTGTACAGGCTTCTTTTTATCATTGATCCACGAATTTGAGCATCCACAAAACAATTCTCCCCATGTTGGCTTTGTTCGAAGAATACACTAACCAAAGCATTCTTGTGAAAAGTACCAGAGGCTTTTGTTATTTTTCCAACAAAACGGATACCCTTATATGTGAAAGCAGAGTCATTACCCATAGCTTCATTTACAATCCAGGAGGCATATTTCTCACTTGTAAATGTCCAAGACAAAGGGACTGAAACTTCTCTTTCTCCGATTTCTATTGCACATTCATTCGCATCAAATTGCACCAACTTAAAAGGATCATGCAATGCAAGATCCTTGTCATAATAACGAAGGATATTGTCTTGCGGTGTATTTGAATTCTTGGTTGCAATAAAATCAAACTTGAGATATGTCCCATTCTTGTCAACAAAGGTTCGATTCATCCTACAGAGAAACTCTAAGAAGTCAGTCTGGCCACCTAAGACCCGAGAAGGAGTGAATTTCACATCTTGAGGACTCAAAAGCTCCTTTTCAAATATAGCTGACCCATTGGCATAGACAAACCAAAACCTTTTATCATTGATAAGGTTATGTTTTCCACTTACTTGAAGTTTCTCCATGATTTCATCTGGCATGGTGACATGAACTCTAGTCAAAACACCCTTGAACATCCCCACATTTGGAATGTTGAAATACCCATAGAAGATGGAGTTTCCGTCGATGCTATCAATTGATTTCGCACCCACCTCCTTCTTTCTGAGCTCAGCCACATTTGCTGCAGAATCCCGAAAGATAACTGGGAGGTCATACTCATTCATCAAGCGAAAATCCCTAACTATAACACTACCATCAATAAAGAAGTGGGACTCCATAAAGCCTCTTAAGGTAAATAGACTCTCAATGAGACGAGCTGGAGTGCTCGGAGTACTATTTGTTGTTTCCATGCCAATGGTTATGCCATTGCGTTTCTCAAATATACTTTCAATTGAGGCTAGTAACCTAGTTGCAGCTACTAAGAAAGTGGCACCAAATTCTTTGTGAAGGATTAGATCGCGTAACATCTCAAGAAACCTCAGTACAGATTCTGGATCTCCGTTGGTTGGTGGTTCAAGGCTAAAGTCAATGAACACTCCCTTCATTGAGTTTGTGATCGCAATCATAGTCAGTCGGAATTGTTCACGATTCCAGTCTTGATCAATCTTCTGCTTCATCAATTCATTAAATGCATCATCCTTCTTGGCCAATTCATCCTTGGTATTGTCCTGGAGGCTCTGCAATTCATTAAGCTCGCCATTCTTCTTAGCCAATTCAGCCTTGGTATTGTTCAGGAGGCTTTGCAATTCGTTCACCTCTTGCGGCTTCGGCAATGGTATATTCTGGAAACCAAAAGTTCCCAATGGTACTACCATTTCTAGAATGAAGTTATCATACTGACATTCAAGGTATTCACCATCGTCGTCACGCTTTTGGACACGCACAATAGCCTTTCCTTGACGGTTTACCCGAAAGTTCTTAGAACGCAAGAACCTCTTGAAATCATCATCCTTTGGCCCATCGTAGACAATCTTATGGCTTCGTGTCAATTCTAATGGTTCGGAAAATATGTCGATCGAGAAGACTTCTAACTTTGCGTTCACGAAAAAATTATCACTTGACGACCAACTCATTTCCTATCAAAAAATAAATATAGACAAGAAATCACAAAGCAATGAGATTGAGATACTCAAAACAATGCTTAAAGCCTTAAACTCCCATCAACTCAGCAAGGAAATATTTCATTCTAACATAAGTTTAAAATTTGTATTTTAGAAATATCTAAAAGAGATGAACTAATGAGATCGGATCAGGTTCATGTAAGAGAACAATCCTATACATCCTTGATACGTGGATTTAGAATTCACTTTCTCTCTCTCTTCATTCAATAGATTTCAAATCTACGGATCAAGAACCTACGAGATTGTTCTCGTACATGAACCTGATCCGAATTCGTAACTAATTATGTCTTAAGAACATCAAAATAAGAGATTGTCATAGTTTGACAATAAATTCTTTCTAAAATCATAACAACATAACAAGAAAACAAGAAAAAAATTCCTTTGTATAAACTTCCCAAAAGCACTTCTGAATAAATCATATTTTGATACAAAAGGGGAAAAACTAATGCTATTTTAGCTCATCTTACCTGGGAAGCTCAGGGAATACCCTACTACAAATTTGATCGAGTTTTCTCAATTTTTATTTTAGTTTGTTTTGGATCTCTTTTTTCTGATGTCCATGCAGAAGGTGGAAAAGTTATCTATACGTGTTCTAGAAAAAAAAGGGGTTGGAAATTTTAGAGTTTTGGATTTCAAGACTTTAGAAGCTGTGAACACTTAAGAGAGGTCGAATACAAGTTTAGAACCAATAAGATATATAAATACATGCATGCCATAGGACAAGCATTTCAAGACTAGAAAATGGTGCATGGGTTATGATCTCTTAGAGCCTAAGTTTCATTCAATGGATTCTTGATGCATGAGTTAGGTAATCAAGTATGAACATAAAAATCAGTTATTATAAATAAGTTTACCATCAAATTGGCTTTGCTAAGGTAGGTTCAAGAAAACAAAAACAGAGCAACCGGTCAACATTGATTATAACTTATAAGAGCACTGAGAGTTCTGTCGAAAGAAGTAAAGATATAAGTTTAGGAGAATTACCTTGAACAGAGAGGCTTGAACAGAGAGAGAGAGAGAGAGAGAGAGAGAGAGAGAGAGAGAGAGAGAGAGAGAGAGAGAGAGAGAGCAGAGGAAGGCGATTCGAAGGACGGCGAGCTCTTGGGAGAGAACCTTGAGAGATGGTTTTGTAGGGAGATATCAGAAGAAGAACAAGAAGAAGAAGTAGAAGTAGAAGTCTTAAGTTTAGGATCTTCGTTTTTTTTTACTTTTATCAAACGCTAGGAACAAGATTCTGGACTGGTTTGAGCAGTTTGGGACCTTAGGTTTTTCTTTTTCTTTTAGAACACCCTTGGAACGAGATTCGGGACTCCAATTTCTCTTGGACGGATTTCGATCATTCGGTACTTTAATTTATTGAGATTGTGCTTTTTGGATGGATTTCAGTTTGGCAGCTCCTATTTCATCTACACGCATTAATAATAAATTTTGTGCAGTATATGATCTACATTATTATCATTTATCAAACCTATACCCTACGTATCATAATCTGAAGCTTATATATAATTCATTATTAAAAAAAAAAAAAAAAAAAAAGGGGCACATATATAATCTTTTGGTGAAATGAATGCACCCTGGTCACACAGGGTCAACTAGGAGACGCACATAGGCATCAATAAGGAGTAGGTCTTTCTAGATTTCACAAGAGTAGGATGTCATTTTGCCGCTCTCTGTGTCGGGCTGCACAACCAGGGAATGTTCTTTTCCCCTAATGCTTTATATCAATGTGAAAAGGATGAGTCAAATTCAAAGGTGTACGTCAATCGGTTTGATTTTGATTTTCCAATTTATTTCAAGATACAATATGTGGAAACCAAAACAAAGACCGTATAAAACAGGGGCATAAAAGGTAATCTAGGATGAGTATCTAATATGAAATAACCATCAACATAAGAGTCAGTTAACTCTAGAGTCTAGACCCAGTCAGATGATTTGTTTTCAGGTTAAACAGTACTTTGATTCATTTTCAAGCCTTTTTTACTTTATTTATTTATTTATTTTATTGATAAAATCCATTTTCAAGCCGTATGGATCATTTAGTCATTTACCTAGATTTTTCTATTCTTTTTTTTTTTTTTCAAAAATAAATAGTTTTCTATGCCTGATTCTATTCCTTTGGTTAAATACTGAAATCAATAGTATCGTTTTTCTTACCACACAATCAATGCAAGATGTTGTAGATGATCATTTTTATTTTAATATATTATTTTTATTATTATTATTATTATTTTTTTGTACAAAACCTACACCGAGACAGATAGGGATCCAAGAGGGGCCAACAAAGGTGTGACACTAGGGCCAGATGTTGTAGATGAATTAGCTCAAGTGGAATTGAAACTTTTGGAAGCCAAAAAATTGTTTTGGATGCATAAATCTATAGAACAATATATGAGAGAAGAGTAAAAACACTAAGTTCTATGATACAATGACTAGGTGCAACATTAAAAAAAAGGGAGTCTATAGCTCACTGTCTTTTGCTGATGGCAATGTTGTAGGGTCTCAGATCATTGATAATGGGCTTTAGGTCTTTGCTGATGGCAATGCTGAAGGTGGAGCTTAAAATCCTTTCAATTTTTTTATATTTGTTGTGATCGTCTAGGTATGCCTGAACGCTTTCTTTGTACATCCCCTTATTCTAATATAATTTTGTTACTTGCTGAGTCATAGCAAAAGAAGAGTCTATAGCTCACTTCTTCTTGGAATGCAAATACTCTGTTGATGTGTAGAGACAAATTGTTGAATATTTTGGGGTAATATGGCTGTCACTGTCTTCTATGGCTGAGTTGGTGCAATGGTGGATGAGAAAGCAGTAGGATATTGACGCCAAAGGATCCATGTCAGTGGGTCGGGTTTATCTTAGTGGCGAATAACATCCGGAGGCAATGGAATGGTAGACGATATGAGAGTCAATCAAGAAGAAGCAACCATGTGTATAATATGGTTAGGAGAGACATGAAGAAAGTTCAAATGAATTTGAAGGGAGTAGTTAAGAACGCTGGGGGGGGGGGGACTTAATGTGCAGCCGAAGACTTGGCCTTCAAGCCTTGCCTCCAATAAAAAAGACGGTCCTGGAAATTTTTTGGTGCATGCCTTCGTTGGGGTAAATGAAACTTAATGTAGATGGATGGTCATTAGAAAATCCAAGGAGCACGGGAGCGGGCGGAATCATTAGAGATCATAATGGAGACATTGTTGCAGCTTTTGAAGTCTATCTTGGAACCATGACAAACTTTGAAGCAGAGTTTTTGTGGTATCTAGAGCGTATATATCATGCCATGAATCACAGTTTAGGAGCACTATGTATTGAGTCAGATTCAGCTTCGGTTGTCACGACAGTGAAAGCTAAATCAATTACTTGGCTTGCCTTGTAGGATTGGAGCATTGTGGAGTCATTCTTAAACTCAATTCCCTGGAAGCTTTCCCATTGCTTTAGGGAGGCAAATCGGTAGCAGATGTTTGAGATTTAAAATGTAACCGCAAGCGTACGGATCAGTGTAGCTACGGGTCGAACACAGGGAGAACAACCACTTTATTTTTTTTATTTCTTTTAATAATGCGAAAGTGAACCGATTAATGGTTGTGATCTAATTCTAATTACCGTCCTAAACATATGTATCTAAAATAACGTCCTAACCATTCGTCATCTAAGAATTTAAAGACGCAAGTCACGCAATTAAAATTAAATAAATAAATAACTGAAAATCAACAACCCACGCAATTAAAAAAAAAAAACAATAAAGAAAAAAATGCTGAAATAAAAATAAAGTAAAAGAAAGGGGATAAAGCTAGAGAGAGACTCACAAGTAGGTTTCTCTACTTAGCCCGAGGGATGCATCATACCAAAGAGTCACTCTTACAAGGGTTACTCTACTTGGATTTAGGGAAAGGGAGTCAATTAAAATAAAAACAATAAAATGATGGTTTTGTGGCTAGGAGGGGTAATGCCAACACATACACTAGCCATGAACCTTTGGGGGAAAGGGATTGCAATAATGTAACGACTGAAATTAAAATCCTAAATTAAGAAAGAAAGGGTAGTCAAAAGAGGGAATGAGAGGGGGGAAGAGAAGACTACTGAAGGAGCCTACTTACTTGAACTTCAACCCTTGAACTGAAAACTTAATCGATTTGAGATACTACCAGTACTAAAAACCAGATTTGGAATAAACCATATCTGAAATTTCTAGTACTAGAGAAAACAAATCTGAAGAAAAAAAATTGAACTTGAAAGACATGCTTCATAGTTTGTTCTTGTCACCTAAAACTAAGCCTAGAACTAAGCCTAGAACTAGAACTTGAAAATTACAACTTCAATTGTTTACACAATAAAAATAAAAGACTGAATAAAAAAAAAAGTACTTGCATTAATTGAATAAAAAGAACTTACAAAAGTGTCTAAAGCATAAGCCTAGAACTAGAGCTAGAGAAAGAGATAAGAGCAACTAAAAAAAAACCCTAGAAGAAGAATGAAGTACCTCCTCCCCTTGTATTAATTCTATTATATAGAGAATGGGGGAGGGAAGCTAAATATTTTAGCTTCTAAAAAAAAAAAAAAAATTTATCTTATTGATGAGGTGGAGGAGAGAGAAGATAGAGAATTGCAGGAAGTAGGGAATCTCCAACGATTTTGCTTCATTTTTCCTTCTTTTTTTTTATTTTTCTCTCTCTTCTTTAAACGTGGACAACATCTTGGATGATTTTTTTTAATTATTTTTTTCCTTTCCTATTTTTTCTCCCTTTTTCTATTTTTCTGCTTATTTCCTTATTTCTCTCTCCTCTTGCGTAAGAAACCCTTTGGCCGACCTCCTTTGAGTGATGAGTAGGAGAGAGAAAATCTTCCAAAAAAAACCTCTACAAAAAAATAGCTACTAAGAGGTTCGAACCTGAGACCTCCTAATAAGGAAGAGATTTTGCATACCACAAACTCACCAACTACGCTAGGTAATTGTTGTTACCAAAAACGAATCTTCAATCACTTAAGGGTGTGGTTCATTGATTCTTGTTGGCATTTGAAATATTTCTTGTACCTCTAGGAGAACTACAAATGGGTTGGTTCTACATCTCGGTTCAGTTCTGATCCATTATTCTTTTTCTGGCCCGAAAAGAATAATCACTTGTACGGGTGACCAAACAGATGTGTACTTTTAATTGAACTAGTCCATCTTGCTCATAATTTCGTCCTCTTCACAACCATGAAAAGAAATAGGACCTCTTTATAAGTAAAATTGGAAATATAGCGCCCGATAGTCCTTAAGGCCATGAAAATATAAAACCTGCAAAAAGAGAGTAATACCCAAGGTAGCTCCATTCTAAATATGTAAAATGCATGTTTTATTACCCTAGATTTCACATATAAATGTGCTCATCAGACTCTTATAGGATATTTGGCAGTTGAATATGCAATATCATAAGAAAAGGTATAAATGTTGAATGCTCATCCGATTTTAAAAATTATATTAAATTAAAATAGTATATTAATATATAGTGATCATATCAAATTTGTTTTCATGTGTTGTAATACAAACATAAACTAGATGAATGTCTATCAAAGAACTATCTTTCTACTTCAAATTGGATTCAAAAAATGATGGAAGTCGAAAATAAGAAGCATTGTTGTAAATACTATGAAAGAATGAAATGCGAACATAAGAAGAATCATAGATGTTGAAGAAGATGAAAACAAAAAGGAAAGAAATTAAAATAGAAAAAGATTAAGCAATACCATTTGATCTTTATCCCAAAACATTTATTATTTGTTGCATAAAAATTCATGGGCCATCTTAAAGAATTTTAAATTTGAAAGTTGTGTTACAAATATAGGAGATTTATATACTCTATTTAAATAATCTTTCTTTATCTCAATAAATTTAAGTGGTTACTTTCTCTCTCTCTCTCTCTCTCTCTCTCTCTCTCTCAAAGTAAGAGAACACACGAAAACTTTGATTTAATATTAATCATTTCTGTTCCCACGTGCATTTGCACGTGTATTTCTTACTAGTATATATATATATATATACTATTGCACGAAATAATTGCAAACACTATTAAGACATCAGATGGAATAATACATAATCTATATTGAAATCACATAAATGATAAGTTACATAAAATAATAGAAACTGCAACTAACTTATTTGCATATATGTGCGATGCCTCATGAAATGATGATAATATTTGTTATCTTATGTGAGAAGCATATATGATGATGCATGGAATGCTGAAGTAGACTATCATTTAATGTACGAATTCATAAGGTAATGCATGAAATGATAAAAAGAAGTCGTTATTTTATGTGGTGAACACATACAATAATGCATGCAGAGATGGGGTTTGTATCATGTAAACACAAATGAAATTACGATATATAATGTTTACATGACAATAGTTGATGAGAATAATGAAATTTTCGGTAATTCTTCCTGACTCAGGGGTAAAAATTTGACTTTCTTCTCACTTTCTTGGAGAAATTAAAACTCCTTGCACTTAGGCAAGAAACCAGATAGGACTTCTGTGCTATGGTTTAGAAATGGATTTTAGTTTTGGGAATTTGGACATCGCTTCTGCACTATAGCTCTAGAATAGGAATCAGATGTGGGAATATGGGCAAGGCTTTCACGCTATATTCATAGAACAAGAATCAGCCGCAAGAATATAGGTAGGGCTTCTGCGCTATATTCTTAGAATAGGAAATAACTGTGGGAATACGGGCAAAGTTTTCATGTTATATTTGTCACACCCCGTTCACACTGAACCGGAGCGGTGACCGAGTTAACACCGGTTAACCCAAACCTGCCAGGATCATCAGATACTGTATTCCACCACAGCATACGCACAACTAACATAAGTACATCAGATTAGCGGAAGACTAAGTTTTACCTGTGAATAAATCCCATATACTTGATACCCGAATTGTGATACAATAATTATATACATGTGGGCCCGAAGGCATGATATTTACACAATAAAAGTACAATTCACATATCAAGTACATAAAGAAAACCATCAAAATAATCAGAGTACATAGCTTGGCTCGGTATCAAAGGCTAGAGCTCAGCTCGGCATCAAGGGTTGAGCCCAGCTCGGCATCACATGGTAGAGCTCAGCTCGGCCTCAGAAGTGGAGCTCACCTCGGCATCAGAACTGCGGTCCCGCAGCACAACCCTCGCACGGGCAATCAGTGTCGTGCTCTAACTCCTCAGGGGCCCACCAGTCCTCTTTAAGAAACTCGACTGTGGGACCCACCCTATGCTCCTCAGATGTATGACCTGCAAAATCATCTAAAAAGCGGGTACCCGCGGGATGAGCTCACTAGCTCAGTAAGTGGTAAGATGGACCACACAGCAATCCACACATCAAAACACAATCATATGCACTACATGTCATGCAATACATTTTAAATCACATCCACCTAAGCAATATTACTAAGTCTTTGGTTTAGTGCTACTACAGCCACAGTGCGCATATACTCCGGGTACGAGCCGCGAACTCCATCCCGCGATACGCCCATAGGGTTGTCGGAGAAGGCCCACCGTGAGTACTCGGAAAAGTAAAAACAATGCCGTCCACCGGCTCTCAACAGAAAAGTAAATGACTGAAATTAAAGGTGTTGACTCCAGCAATTTAAAAGAAGTACGACTGGCCCTCTTGAATGTACCACCGGGGTTGCCGACTGTCCTATTGACCCGTCGGGCGTTATGTCTAACCACCACAGTGACCCGAAAATCGTGACCACTGCTTCCCCCCAAATTGTAACCCAACACCTTAACCCCTGTTGGGAAGGGTCGTAGCACGGGATGGTGAAAATCCTAAACCGCATGCTCCTATATGACAATAGTACGATTGCATAGTGCCACCGCGTCCCATACCACGGGCCACCAATGTACTCGTTTCCAAGCCAACTACGGCATCTAGTCTATCAATGCATCATGTACAATGATGTCAACATTCAATCACATAAGCATCTCATCACTTGGCATTTAGAAAGTAAACATAGCACACATGCATAAAAATGTGAGGATGACTAATCTACATAGCATATTCATGATGGCATGACCAGACTAGATACAAGGAAATGAATGCCTTGAAACAAGGCCAAACGCCCTCTCCCCACTTAGGATTCCCGTTTGGTACGGGTGAGATCCGGTGCGAGAAGCGTAGGATTTGATGGACCTAACATGATTGAGCGGGGTTAGTACTTCACCATTTTGGAATCAAAATTAACGAGGTCCGATGACAAAATCATGTTTAGAACGTTAAAAGAAGGTCGCACGTCCGATTTGGGTCCAATCGGACGTAAGAATCACATTCGAGGCCTCCCAGCCCACCTGTCTGGCCCAGCGGTCTGGCCCACCGATTTGGACCGGCGGGCAAGTTGGCCTGCTGGTTGGGCCAGGGGGCCCTGCTAAGATCGGCGGGTAGGGTGGCCCGCCGGTTAGCCTGCCGGTCTGGCCCACCGGTTGTGCCCGAAGTCCCTACCCTCTCAGGCGGGTGCTCACAGGCGGGCCAGATGGCCCACCGGTCTTGGCGAGAAAACTGCTGTTTATTTCCAACTTCCTCCATTCTTTGGGGATTCAAATGGGGCTTTGCCCAACTCATTCTTCACACTTTCAATGTCTTATAGGATGGTTCTAACCTAGATCTAGGTTAGATTCAAGTGATGGGAAACCATCTTACCTTCTTTGCTCAAGAACACCTTCAAATCCTCAAAATCACTTCAAACCCACTATGCTTCTCCAACCTTGTCAATACCTCTTCAAATCCTTCAAGATCAACACATAAATCATCTATTAAACCTTAGATTCATCATTTCAAAGGGGATTTACAAGATCTCAAGAAACTCTACTCGAATCAAGGGTTTATGCTTGGGTATGGTGAATGTTCAAGGAACCCAACTTTGCTTACCTCTAAATGTAGATCTAGAGTTGAAAATCACTCTCTCGGCGCCGGAATGGGAAGATCAGCTTTGGCACCGCTGAAATCCTTCTCTTCTTCCTCTACCTTCTCTTCCCTTCTTCTCCCCTTTCTTTTCTCTCTCCTCTTTACTATCCTCACCAACGTACGAGTGTCATAAATGAAAATAAAAGAAAATCATAAATGCTATATATACTTCTTAAATAACTAAATAGTTCACATGGATGGGTCACTCAGGTGGGTGGGTGCGCCCACCTGTCCGCCCACCTGTCTGCCCACCTGAGGGCCAAAGCTTGGGATTTTGACAGAGTTCGGGCCTCGGCGCGAACCCCACCCCTAGCATACGATGTAGTATACGTATATACCTTAATATACAGCTACAATACCTGCTTTATCCGTACATGGCCTTATGGTAGGTGCATGTACATGACTTGGGTACTCCCGTCTCTTCTGGCACTGGCTCGGACTTGTCAGGCCAGCCGGTGTTTAAGGTTACCGTTGCCATCATAGTCCATAAGGAGCCCGCTCTAACTCTCTCCGGTTCAGGTCGTGCATAGTTAAACTGGGTCAACCGTGTAATCAGACCGGTTTAAGAAGTAGGGTATTACATCATAGTTTTGAAATTTGGATTGGAATTGGTGAAATCTACTGAATGGAGTCAATATTTATCGAAAGCGATCCCAAAACTGATCCACTAGTACAACCCCAGAGTAACATGATAATAAAAACCGATTGAAAAAAAAAAGGGATAAATTCATTGGATTTGGATTAATTGGTAATTGTCGAGACCGATCCAAAGTTTTAAACCTCGGTCCGGATATGAGTTCTGCACTCTCATCCTTGTCAATGTTGTTCAAGCCATAAGGTAGCCTTTATTGAGCATCACATAAAACTCACAACAAACTTTATTGAGAATTATAAAATAAAAAATAAAAATAATACAAAACAAACTATTTATTCAATAAATTCCAGAGCCCTCTTTCCATTAATGTTCCAAGTTGGTATTTTCTCTGTTTTTAAAACAAAGAAAGTTGTTGCCATATCATCAACATAACAATTTTGCCCATGTTGGGTTTGTTCAAAGAACACGCTCACCAGAGCATTCATACGGAAAGTACCAGAGGTTTTTGTTATTTTTCCAATAAAACAGAAATCCTTGAATGTGAAAGCACAATCCAGAGCTTCATCTGCAATCATGGTGGCATCGCCATCGTTACCCCTAAATGAGTATGACCCAGGGAAAAAAACATCTCGTTTTACGATATCTGTTATAGGTTCATTCTTATCAAATTGCACTAACTTAAAAGGATTTTTCAGTACCAAATCCTTGTTATAATATCCAACAAAGTCTATAGCCTCCATTATTGGAAGCTTGGCGGCAATAAACTCAAACTTGAGATATGTCCCCTTCTCGTTAACGAAGGTGCGATTCATCCTGCGAAAAAACTCAAGACAGTCGGTCGGATCACCTAAGACCCGAGAAGGTGCAAATTTGGCATCTTGAGGACTCAAAAGCTCCTTTTCAAATATAGCTGACCCATTGGCAAAGACAAACCAAAACCTTTTATCATTGATAATGTTATGTTTTCCACTTACATGAAGTTTCACCATGATTTCATCCGGCAAGGTGGCATGAACTCTGGTCAAAACACCCTTGAACATCCCCACCTTTGGAATGTTGAAATACCCACAGAAGATGGAATTTTCGTCGATGTTATCGATTGATTTTGCACCCACCTCCTTCTTCCTGAGCTCCGCCACATCTGCTGTAGAATCCCGAAGGATAACTGGGAGGTCGTACTCGTTCATCAGGCGAAAATCCCTGACTATAACACTACCATCAATAAAGAAGTGGGACTCCATAAAGCCTCTTAAGGTAAATAGACTCTCAATGAGACGGGCTGGAGTACTCGGAGTACTATTTGTTGTTTCCATGCCAATGCTTATGCCATTTCGTTTCTCAAATATACTTTCAATCGAGGCTAATAACTTATTTGCGGCTACTAAGAAAGTGGCACCAAATTCTTTGTGAATGATCAGATCACGTAACATCTCAAGAAATCTCAACACAGATTCTGGATCTCCGTTGGCTGGTGGCTCAAGGCCAAAGTCAATGAACACTCTCTTCATTGAGTTTGTGATCGCAATCATAGTCAGCCGGAACTGTTCACGATTCCAATCTTGTTCAATCTTTTGCTTCATTAATTTGTTAAGTGCATCATTCTTCTTCACCAATTCATCCTTGATATTGTCCTGGAGGCTTTGTAATTCATTAAGCTCATCATTCTTCTTAGCCAATTCATCCTTGGTATTGTCCAGAACAATAAGTGCATCATTCTTCTTTGCCAATTCAGACTTGGTATTCTCCTGGAGGCGTTGCAATTCAGTAAGCTCATCATTCTTCTTCACCAATTCCGCTTTGGTATTCTCTAGGAGGATTTGCAATTCGATCACTTCTTGCGGCTTTGGCAATGGTACATTATGAAAACCAAAAGGGCCCAATGGTACCACCGTTTCTAGAACGAAGGTATCATACTGACGTTCAAGAAATTCACCATCACCGTTGCGTTTTTGGACGCATACAATAGCCTTGCCCTGACGGTTTACTCGAAAGTTTTTAGAGCGCAAGAACTTCATGAAATCATCACCCTTTGGCCCATCGTAGACAACCCTTTTGCTTCGTGTCAATTCTAATGGTTCGGAAAAGATGTCGACTGAGAAAACTTCTAACTTTGCATTCACAAAAAAATTATCACTTGACGACCAACTCATTTCCTATTAAAAAAATACACAGTGACAAGTAATCACAAAACAATGCTTAAAGCCTTAAAATCCCATCACTTCATTAAGGAAATAGTAAATTTTAACATAAGAAGTTCAAAATTTGTATTTTAGAAATATCTAAACGAATATAACAAACTATTTCTATCCTAACAACGTTGAAGTATGAGATTATCATAGTTTGACAATACATTCTTTCTAAAATCAAAACACATAACAAGAAAGCAACTACAAATTTCCTTTATACACCAAAAAATACATTTCAAAAGCACTTGTGAATGAATCATGTTTTGACATAGAGGGAACAAAATTAACAAAGGAAAGTTAATGCTCTAAAAAATAACTAAAAAGAAAGAACCAAAAAGAGGAGGATATAACTTCATGCATGCCATAGGACAAGCATTTTAAAACCAGAAAATGGTTAATGGGTTATGATGTCTTAGTCCCTAAGTTTTATGGTACGGGTTCTTTATGTATAAGTTTGTGGAATCAAGCATGAATATAAACAACAGCTAGTATAAGACAGGTTTACCAAATAAGAAACTTATTAACAAGTCCCTGATTGTTGAGAACTATAATAAACAAATAGATAAGTAACAAAAGAAATGAATCGCAGAAAGAAAACAAACAGTAAACGTTTATGATAACCATTATTTCCAGGAATTAATGCGTAAGCTATTCCCAAGTAAGATGTGAACACTAAATCTCTCAAAGGCAATAATTAAAACAATGGTGACAAATTTATAACCCAAAACCGAGTGTCGATCAGGTTTTCATACGGGAATCATTTTTCTATAGTCTGATATACACAAATAGAATCTACCCCAGGGTTTCCATATGTGTGAATCAGTCTCGTACGAAAATGATTCTCGTAGGAAAAACCTGATCTCCAAAACCTTGTTCCATGAAGATGTAACATAAGTTTAGTAGAATTACCTTGAATAAATGAGAGAATCAAACTGAGAGAGAGAGAGAGAGAGAGAGAGAGAGAGAGAGAGAGAGAGAGAGAGAGAGAGAGAGAGAGAGAGAGAGAGAGAGAGAG
>NC_056563.1:36285461-36310093 GCF_013358625.1 Macadamia integrifolia | reverse complement strand
TTTTTTCTTTTTCTTTATTGTTTAGCACCATTATTGTTGCTTTCCCATACTACCCTCACTTTTTATTTCTTTTAATTTGTTGTCCTATTTTCTCCCTAGTCCTAAATTACCCTTTTACTAGCATATTGTAGCCTAGGCCTTTAGTTCCATCTAATTACAAGTCTGCCACTCCCTTATAAAGTTCTATTTATTTACAAAACTTCCACCTTCATTGGAAACTTCAGTTTAATTATAATTCTGCCATTTAGTTGAAATTTTATTTCAATACAACCTGTCATTGGTCATTGCCTTTATTTTATTGAGTGTCTAAATGGGCCCTAAGCGATCCGATTCCTGTTCTTGGAACCTGGATCCGCATCACTTTCTTGTCGAACAACCATGGGCGCCCCAAAAGAATGTGACAAGCTTTCAAAGGAAGAACATCTTATTGCACCTTATCAATCAGTCCACCAATGGAATATGTGAACAAACACCTTTCATTAATTTTCAGTTTAATGTTGTTCACCCACCCAACCTTGTAGGGGTTCGGATGAGACTCCGTTTTCAAACCCAACTTGCAAACAGCATCTTCAGGGACAATGTTGGTGCAATTGCCGGGATCGATCACCATATTACACAAGCTATCATTGCATCGCACCCTGGTCTGAAAGAAACTATTACAGTGCCAATCGTCCTCAAGAACCTTCTGTGCAATCAAAAGAGGACGGATAACATAGAACGGTTGACGCTCACCATCACTATCACCATCATTAAATCTCACTAGGCTCAAAATCACACAGCCTCCAGATTTATTGTTCCTGTTTTCGGTTGCTCTTCTGGTATATAGAGTATTAAATTATCCTTGTCGATGCACGCTAACAACCAGTTAGGACATTGATTAGCTCGATGCCCGTATCCCTTGCATGTGAAACATTGAATAGCCTCTTTTGGAAATATAGAGATCCTGTCATAACCACGTTGACGTGGGGAGTAAGGTCTGTCTGAACCACGGCGAGGAGGGGAGTATGGACGATTAGGCCGTGAAGATGACATGTATGAATCATGTCGAGGTGGAGAATACGGCCAGCTAGGTTGTGAAGATGCCATAGATGAAGCACTAGTCTGTGGTCTATTGATTGATTTTTCCTGAGGCGATAACTATAGCAGAATAGAACTAGGACCCCTAAGAAAAGTATCTGTAAATGGCCTCCGATGGTATGGATGTTTCAGAATTTCTTCAACTTGATATGCTACTTCTACAACATCTTCCATTGTAAGCAGTCAACTAAAAGCAAGGGCAACACTAAGTTGAGGGTGCAAACCATTGTGGAATTATGACACTAATACTTCTTCATCCCACTCAAAATCAGAACGAGTGGCAAGATAATAAAATCTAGCAACATATTCTTCAACAGTTAGATTTTCCTGTTTCAACTGTGCAAATCTAAGGTGCATGCGTTGCTTGTAATCAGGAGGCAAAAATCTTCGGTTCATGTAATGACTAAACCAATGCCTTGGGTTTGATTCTGTTGTTGTTGCTTGACCCACTAGACTTGGGCCATGCCTTTCAGTTTAGCCTCTAGAGACAGGATCTTTCAGGCCTCAGTCAACCCGTACCATCTGAAGAATGTCTTTAAGTTGTAAATCCAGTCAAGGTACAATTATGAATTTTATCTCCATAAAAATCAAGGGCAACCAATTTTGCTGCTCTTTCCGCTCCATCATCATATCTACCAGTTCCATATGGTGGTGGAGGTGGAGGTGGTGGTGGCAGTGTATGATGTAGTGGTGGTGGTGGTGGTAGTGGTGGTAGTGGTAAAGAAGGATCCTGTGGAGTGGTGTTCGAAGAATCCCCAAATTAATGGGACTCTTTCCTCTACCTGTAGCCACCAATAGATTAATAGCAACTTCCAAATATTCCATCATTGTCTTAATGGAAGTGACAGCGATAGTGAGAGCATCAATTTTTGCATATGTTTATCCCTTGTAGGAGTTAAGCTGCTGGAGAACTTCATTGTTGGCTACCATGGTGGAGATAAGCAAAGGATACTCATAGGTAATGGCGGAACAGTAAATATATGGAATTGATGATAATGGTGGCAAACTTGTAATTAAAATGAAATCCTTTAAGTGAGTGGCAAGGTTGTAATTATAAGGACTATCAAATAGAATCACAAGGTAAACACAACGTATGTAGTAAGGCTGTAAGGGTAGAGTTGGAAGCAAGAGTAAAATAGGGACAAAAGGAAATAAAATTTAAAGAGGGGCAAAGTGGGGGGAACAGAAAAGTTGAAGAAAGAAAAAAGAGAAAAGGAGTCTCGGAGTGGGCTTAGATTACCGACAAAGGAAGAAGTTCTTGCGATGGAACCACTGATGGTTTCTCTAATGATGGAAGAGCGAGGGAGCAGCAGGCTTTGGAGAAGGCATGGACTGCGAAGTTTCAGGAAGGTCGACTTCGAATGAGGCTCTTTGTGGTCCTCTACTTCTCAATCTCTTTTTGTACTTTTTTTTTCCTTTTTTTCTTTTGTTTCTGCCTCTCGATATCTCTTCTTTTCTCATCTTCCTCTTATTCATATTCTGCTGCCTCTTCTTTTCCTTTTTTTCACAATCTGTAACCCTAGAAGAAGGGTTGGATCGAAGGGGAAAGACAAAATAGAGGGCAGAGGGGTTGCTCTATGGGCTGGGTGAGTTTTTTTTTTTTTTTTTTTTTTTGGTGCTATTCTCAATCTAGGTAGAAACCTGAACAAAGAATGGGAAGGAAAGAAGAAAGATGGAGGGGAAGGAATGGGGATCCTTCAATTTTGATACCAAGTTGATGGAGGGCCTTAGGGAAGAAAGGGAAGATCATAGCAACAGGGAGAAGGAAGGGAATCACACACTCACACAATGCACAAATCCAACTAATTCTCATTCAATAATCAAATCATTCTAATTTGTCCATCGGTTACAGCCTATATGTAGGGAAAATAGATATTAAAAACTCAACTGAAATAGTATCTACCCTAAACTAGGAAACAACCATAAAAAGAAACCGATGCAAAGGAAAGAAATCATAACTCCTACATTCAAATCTATAAAATAAAAAGTATGAAATAAAAGACAAAATAAGCTACTAATTATTTCCAACCCTTGTTGGACTAAAATCCTGGGCTGTACCGGTTCTTCTTGGCTCTTGGCTTCTAAAGCCAATCATGTTGGTCCAACCAGGCAAGTGCAACCGTATCTGCATCACAAAGCTAGCCTGAATACCAATTTGGGCCCAACTGTATGGGTTTGATATTCAATTAAGAATTACTACTCCAGGATTGAGATTAAAAAAAAGGACCTGGATTGAGATTGAGATCATTGGTGCAGTCCCAAATCTGGGATTGAAGTTAAAAGATTCAAATCGAGCCAAAATTGAGCCAAACAGTTAACGACCATGTGTGACTATTGATGCTTCTGTAGAGCACTCTAGTAATTCCACTTCCTAAAATAAAAGGACAAAGAAGGGAGGGCTTCATACGCTACCATAGGAGCAACACTGGTCCTAGCTCAGATAGCGGCAAAGAGTTAAAAACCTGTTTTCCCCTCTCCCCCAGAGACTGCAACACTGGTCGTATCCATTATATATCAATTTCCTATTGGACAATAATTGCAAAGGTTCTAAAACATTTGGACAACCATTATTGTGGATTCATCCCAAACTTTGTTTTTCATTAGTTCAATATATTGTCTGAATCCAATGTTGAAAACAACTCCTTTAATTATCATCTTTTGTTGCTTGGGATCTATCTCAGATTGTTTTGTGAATCGTCGATGAATTGCTGTTTTTTCATTGGACGCTTGTAAGGGCCATGGAAGGCCATGGTTGTTCATAGAAAATGTGTTTGGAATTATTATCCCTTTACCCTTTTGTCATGGTCTATAGTAGTTGAGACAGTATGAAAGGTATGTTGTCCCTAAGTAACAAAACCACCATAAAAGCAACCAAGCTTGGATCATTAGTGGTTATTAAAATTAAAACTTGGACTATACTGGCCAAAGAGCCATATCTATAGCACAGAGGGCCCACTTTCTGTTAAATTTTGTTGGCTGTGTTTATCTGTTTGTGAAGTAGTCTTGAGTCATTTAGTTGGTAAGCTGAGTGCCATTAGTGTTTCTTTATTTTTCTTGCTATAGCAAAATAAGCCTCCATTTTATCAGTCCGTAACTCAAATGGAAAACCAAACTTGCCATACATGACCATAAATAGGAGCTGATGTCCAGCAATAAAGAATTAGAGACACTTCCAAGGTCCTTCTCAATAATTGGTGAGATTCTATTCTTAAACAAGATACTTAATATTCTATTTCTCCTCAAATGTCTAGTTTTCTCGAAGCCTTAACTCTTAGCTATTTCCATTCTCGTATTTCAACGACTACTTTCTAGAATACTTGAGCATATTATCTAGCTCCGGAATTTGAATATTTATTATTATTTTTGTACTGTAGACAGGGCTTTCAGGCAAGCTAGTCAAAACAGAAAACTATGCAATTAGTGCAGCAAAATAAAACATGGAATTGAGCAAACCTTTGTAGTAGTTGGAGAATGGATGTGAAACACAGTATGATGGAAATCTGTGTAAGCATTAGATCGTGCTCCAGTTCCAAGAAGTTTTTCACGCTTCTTACTTCCAAGAAATGCAACATGTTCAATCATGTGTGCAATTCCTTGCTCATCATCTTCCTCATCAATAGAACCCACGTGAACTTCTATGTGCGCCTCAAACCTGAAATCCAGAATTATAAGATAAGAAGGTTGAGGACATTGACCTTTCAAGGCAAAGATATAGTTGCATTGATATATATAGTATATCAGACCAGAAGGGATAACTATTGTCCAGCATATGGATAGGTACCCTATTACCACGTAAGTCACTTTGCCATGATTTCATTCATAGCCTCATAATTTTACATGATCTCAGTTCAATCAGGTTTAAGTTTCATACGGAATTGACATTTCATCGTAGAAATGAACAATAACCCAAGATTGAATTTGGGGTTCAGATTTCCACTAATTTTAGGACAGAAATAAGGGTTAAATCTGGTCAATTAGAATCAGAATAACATCCTCCAACTAGCATAAATATTAGGAAAATAAAGTATGACAACAGGAGAATGAAATTTTCATCCTCCCAAGCGGACATGAGTACCATGGACATTGGGTATCTAATCAAAAAAGGTTTTGACCATGAGTTCCAGGGGGGAAAATCTAGGAATTAGTCAGGATGGAAAAACATTTGTAGCCGAACACATTTAGTTTGGAAAAGGCCTAATTGAGTTTTGTCATACACTCAAACTTCTAACCCTTCACATTTGCCATTTGTATCACGTTGACACTTCCCATACATCTCAATAGAAAACTCAAAATTACTTAGCCATGACCCAATAACCCATTGGGGACTCAAATTTTGACCTAATTATTGAACTACGAGCTCAAATTGACCCAAAAAACTGAACCAAACCCAAATCCTAAAATTATTCTTCTTTCTTTGATCTACATCAAAACCCAAAGTAAATCCAGCAGTGTTGCCAATCCAAATTCAGAAAACAAAACACTCTCAACGAACTCAATCTCCAAATCATAGAGCAATATCATAGGGCTGCACCTGCAGGATAATTGCAATATCAAGTATCCAAATTGAAGACAAAGAATAACAAAGTATCCCCAAAACAGAAAAAAAAAGATACCTGTTTGCTGGAACTTTATTTGGAAGAATAAGAAACCGCAGTCCATTCTTCAGTTGTCCTCGGTACAATTTTGGGTGAGTTGGCAGTTCAGAACTTAAGAAACCTTCTAACTCTGCTTTTTCTATTTCAGGGTCCAGGAAATTCTGATTTTGTTTCTCCAGTGCAGCATCTGACCAAGTTGTACTTGCTACATGTGGCTCATCTGGACCTATGGTTGCAAATGGAACATGAGATGGTTTCACCTAGAAATAATGCAACTCAAGTCAGTGAAACAGAAATTACCTCAACGACTGAAAATTTCCTGTTTCAAGAATTGGGGCTCTCAGGTGCGAAAGCTATGAAGATGTATTGTGATGATCAAGTTGCAATCTATATTTCCAGTAATCTGGTTTTTCATTAGAAGACTAAACACATTGAGGTTGATTGACCTTTTTTGTAGAAATGCAGTTATGCAAGGGCTTATTTTGGCTCTGTTTGTCAATTTTGGCGATCAACTTAGTAATTTGTTCACAAAGGTGGTGTTCCAGACAGTTTTTCTTGGTGGTTATTCCAAGTTGGGTGTGGGAGATATATACTCCAGCTTGAAGAGGAGTGTTAGAACTTAGAGAGTGTAGTGTGAGGAGCTGGTCCATGGACATCCGTGTTCTTCCTTATTAGCTTAGTTCGCTAAGTTATCTTTATTTGTTATTACTTTATCGTTTCCTTTTGTAATTAGGATTAGGGTTAGCTTATTAGTTGTCTATCGTAACTATGACCTTTCCTCCATAGTAGGATTCCTACCAAGATTCTGTTTCAGAATACTATAAAGCGTATTGTCTGGGGTGATAGAAGAGAAAAAAAATATATATAGGAACCAAAAAGAAGGGGGCTACATACCCATTACAAGGCTGAGGGGGCGGGAGAAGGGAGAAGTAGAGGGGATCCCCCAAGAGGCCATAAGAATCTTGTTCCTCGGGGAGTCACAAAAAAGCCTACAAGGGAGCGAGCGAGCGAAGCTTGGAGCTAACATCAAAATAAACGACTTTCCAAATCACGTCGAAAGAACAAATTGGAAGTCCATCTATGAAGATTTTGTTCCATCCAAATGTAGTTGATTGTGGTGCAAAACGCGAACTTACCAGCAGGGTCACAAATAGAAGATCCACTAAAGGTCATATCAACCCAAATCCACTCTCTATGGAGGGGCAAGATTCTTCTCCTACTAGGCCAGCAATGCAAGAGAACATTTTTTCAAACATAGGAGGAGAAGGGGCACTCGAAGAAAAGATGCTCTGAGTCTTCAATCTCGTTCCAGCAGACAACAGGAGGGGGTAACATTGATAGGATGGGACAGGAGGAAAGATTGGGTGGGGACACAATTGGAAAGGACTCTCCAAAGTAAAACCATGCAAAGGGAGAAAAATATAAGGTTCTCCGCTATAAAATTCTCTCTTTGGTACTGGCTTACTAAGATCTGGTATTGTTACAGAACTATCATTCCCATCCCCCATTGATCCATTTATGCCTCTGTTTCTCTATTCAATTGATCCCCTCATTTTGGACAAACAGATCCAACTAACCTTTCAACCATAGTTGTCGAGGGATCATAGTTATCAAGGCGGCAAGACTACCAAGGCGATGGAAGATGGTCAAAAAACAAGTAAACACCAACAAAGCATCAAGGCTGAGGCGCCTTATCACCTAGGCGACGCCTTGATAACTATGCAAGGCAATCCCAGTCATTGCCAGGCCCCTTGGCGCCCAATGGATCAACGTGTGATATACAAGCGGGCTAACATGTATGCTATATCTTTATTTTTAGTTGGAATTATGTACGCTAAAATAGAGAAAATCCAGCAAGAGACAAGCACCTAATATAATCATAGAAACAGAGGAATTTCGTATAGAAGAAAGTTTATAACTCACAACAGTTTATAACTCACAAAAGAAAAATCAGAATATGCAAGAACTCAGGTGGAGTATCAGTCATAACCAGAAAAATAACTCTGTAAATTATCTTTGAAAACAGAGAGGTCATTTGACCTGCCCAGACAATTCCTAAATCCTAATGGCAGTAGGAAAACGTGAATACAATTATGAAACTAGACTTCTAGCGGTTGGGATTAGATTTTAGCACCAGAATTTCAGAGGGAAATATAACAGAAACTGATGTACTAAAGTTTGAAACAATATAGATCACTAACTACAGAGATACATGAAGAATAATGCAATCTGGAATTTTGAAGGAAACAGGGGTGTGCAGATAAGAAAAAGTAATATTAAGAAGTAGCAAGAAGAATAGTAGAATAGAGGGAGAAAAGATCACACCAAAGAAGAAAGATGAACAGAACGAGGAGTAAGATCAAATCAGGAATACCAATCCTGTATGCACAGCGCAAAGCTCCAAAACTCCTGAAAATCAAAATTCTCAACTCAAAACATGTCCAATTGATGGGGGAGTGTATACATATACACAATAACAACAACTCAGCCTTATCCCAACTAAATGGGGTTGGCTGCATGGATCTCTGCCCTCCAATCAGCTCTATTAAAGGTCATACTTGATATAAGGCCTAAGCTATGCATGTCTTTCCTCACCACTTTTAAGGTCATTTTAGGTCTGCCCCTGGATCTTTTTCCACTCATCCATCTCAACATCATCATCTCCACTACACTAAGTTTGTTTATATGATGTTTTTTAACTACCCAACATTCTGCACCATACATCATAGCTGGTTGTATGACTATCCTATCAAATTTTCTTTTAAGTTTTAAAAGAATACATCAATCACACAACACTCCGGATTCACCTCTCGACTTCATCTATCTTATTTTAATTCTCTGTGAAACGTCATCCTCTATCTTACCTTTTTTATTTATGATCGAGCCCGAATACCTAAAATAATCACTTTTTGTGGAATCTCCCTATCATCAATTTTCACTACCTCATTATCCCTCCTAATCTAACTAAAGTTACACACCCATATACTTTGTCTTTGCTCAACTTATCTTAAAACCTTTTGATTGTAAGGTTGATCTCCATAACTCCAATTTGGCGTTAATCCTTGCTTGTCTCATCCACCAAAATAATATCCTCAGCAAAAAGCATACACCAAGGAACCTCATCTTGAATGTTTCCGGTTAAATATCCATAATGACAAGGGCTTAAAGCTAATCTTTGATGTAACCCAGTCATCCTCTATATTACCTTCTTTATTTATGATCGAGCCCGAATACCTAAAATAATCACTTTTTGTGGAATCTCCCTATCATCAATTTTCACCACCTCATTATCTCTCCTAGTCTAACTAAAGTTACACACCCATATACTTTGTCTATGCTCAACTAATCTTAAAACCTTTTGATTCTAAGGTCGATCTCCATAACTCCAATTTGGCATCAATCCTTGCTTGTCTCATCCACTAAAACAATATCGTCGGCAAAAAGCATACACCAAGGAACCTCATCTTGAATGTCTCCGGTTAAATATCCATGATGATAAGGGTTTAAAGCTAATCTTTGATGTAACCCAATTATAATTGGGAATTTACTACCTTGACCCCACAATCTTACACTAGTCACCACACCACCACATATATTTTTAATTATGTCCAAATATTTACTTGAAACAATTCTCTTTTCTAATGCTTGCCAGATTGACTCTCTAGGGACTCCTAGTAAGCTTTTTCTAGGTCAATAAAGACCATATGGAGATCCTTCTTGCAATCTCTAAATCTTTCCATTAGAAACCAAATTGGTTCTCCGTAATAGTAGTTTCTTGTCTTAGATGGATTTCAATAACCCTATCCCATAATGTCATAGTATGACTCATTATTTTTATGCCTCTATAGTTATTCTAGCTCTAAATAGCACCTTATTTTTGTAAATCGGAATCATAATGCTTCTCCTCCTCATCTGGCATTTACCTTGTGCTCATAATCTGTTTGGTTAGCCAAGATAAACCACAAATTTCTAAGCTCTTTCATACCTCATCAGGGCCTTATGCCTTGCCTACTTTCTTCCTCCCTAAAGCTTCTTTTATTTTAAACACCCTAATTTTTCGCTTATATCTACGACATATGGTGTTTTGAGGGGTAATGTAGTCTTTCGAGACACTATTACTCAAAGTGTTTTCATTTAGTATACTACAGATAACATTTCCATCTCTCCTTAATGTCCTCATCCCTTATTAGCACTTTACCATCTTCACTTTTTATACATCTAACATGGTCAAGATCTCTCCACTTTCTTTCCTTCATTTTACCTTATCTTATAGACCGCTTTTTTTTACTTCCTTCGTGCTCAGATTGTTATAAAAATCTTCACATTTCTTCACCTTACTTTTCCCACAATCTTCTTAGCTACATTTCTGGCAAATTTATACCTTTGTAGATCCTCTACATCCTTATTCCTTTGCCATGTCTTAAAAATAGCTTTCTTGGTCTTAGTGGCTGCTTGAACGACATCATTTCATCACCAAGTCTCCCTAGATGAATTACGTTTTCCTTTTGATCCACCTAAGACATCTTTAGCAACCTTCTTAATACAAGTGTCATCTCATTCCACATTGTATTAGTGTCTCCTTCAAAGTCCCAGTTTCCTTGTTTGACCACTTTATCAATAAATGACTTCAAAGTATCTCCTTTTAAGCTCCACCGCCCTATCCTAGGGAAAATAAGCTCACCTTTCTTACAATTCTGCGTAGTGAGTCACATATCCATGACCACTAATCTGTCTTATACGGTTAGGCTCTCCCCTAGTATTACCATATAACAATCTATTGGACCTTATTCATCCAAAAAAAAAATCTATTGGACCTTCTTCTTAGGAAGAAATCTATTTGGCTACTATGATGCCCACTTTTGAAGGTAACTAAATGCTCATCTCTCTTTTAAAAGTAAGGATAAATAAACCATAGCAAAATATAAAACCAAGATCCCCACCTCAGTCCTCTTTCCAAAACCATATCCTCTATGTACATCTTCATAGCCTCTAAGATCTTTACCATCATATCCACTCAGATTACCCCACATAATAATCTTTTCCCTTTGACTAAAACCCAGCATTAATCCATCCATATGTTCCCATCAAACCCAGCATTAATCCATCCATGTGTTCCCAAAAGACTACTTTCATCCAATCCTACTTGAGGTGCATAAGCGCTAATTATATCGACAACCTCTTTCTCCAGCACAAGCTTAATGGATATAGTCCTATCTTTAAATCTTTTAATATACACGACATCATTCCTAAACGGAATCAAAAAAAGACTCCTAAATCCTAATCACACTCTTATATTGTCTGGAAGTAAATAGACCCAAAACATAACTCTTAAAAACTGTTAAACATCCTAATCTAACTAAAACACGTAACTACCAATACCATGTACTCAACCCCCACTTAATGGGCTTATACATTAGGCATGTTATAATGAAACACAAGAAAATAGAAGGCCCAACCTATAACATAACTGATATAAGGCTTGTTACAAGAGCACCCAACCCAGATAAATACACAAGCTCCAACACAAATTAAGGTAGACAATCCACTAACCAACTAGGACAATAATCAAATCAAGTACACCATCAGCTAGGGTAATAGTGGCTGTGACAGACCAGCAATAGTTATAACTTTAAACCCAGCAACTATCAGTCATAAATACTCAAATTCAGGTATTATGTGGGTCCAAACCACCACCACCACCACACACCCCCCCCTCCAAAAAAAAAACAATAGGCTGAAAACAGAAACAGAATTGAAAACCAGAAATCTTGAATTTTAGGGCTAAAAGGAAGAAATCCTAGAACTCACAAACCAGGCCAAGCTGTAGGTTGCAACTCCATATGTTTATCAAATTAGGAGATCTGTAGGTTCTTGCTTGTAGTCATGAATGAGGAAACTTTTTGAACTTCTTCAAGAACTTATGTTGCAACTTCAAATGTTTATCAAATTAGGACTGAAGGTCCCTGGTGATGACCCAAAGAAGCTCTCAAAACTTGGGCTGAAGCTGTGCATAGGTCTGGGATTTATTGCACGGCAAACATCAGCCTAGAAGTCCTTTTCTTGCTGCCACAGGCTTTGAGGATGTCCAGCACTTCAGAATTGAAGGTAGGTTGCAGCCTTGATAATGCACAGAAAATAATCAAAGAAAAGAATTTGATGGAAGGGAAAGAATAGTAGTTGGTTCAGGCCTCTCATCCTCCCCTTGGGCCTCTCACCCTCTCAAGGTTTTGGGCACCCCACCCCTCAATCGGCTCTCAGCCTTGGTAGGAACTCTTCAATTTTATTAACTCAAATCAACTTGTCAAATTACAATAGGCATGGCCTTTAAATAGGTGGCCCACAAACTCCTTCAAAATAGAAAGTTGCAAAATAGGAAACTTAATTAAAAGAAGAAAAAAAAAACTGGATTTCTTGGCCACAAAGTCTAATAAAATAGAAACTAAAAGCCAATCAAAACTTTCCTAAAACTAAGCTAACTAGTTGACAATAAGAATAAAACAGAGAAAAGGAATCTGTCTTTGTTCTTCTTGAAAACTTTCCTATTTCTTATCCCCCAGCTGTACCTTGCTGACCAAAGCATTTAATGAGACAAAACTAAAATAGGTAGAGGGAATATTGGGTCTTCGAGAAGCTGCCTTCACTCCCACAATAGCCCTTGTTGCTCGATAGGCTGTAGATTGGCCCAAATTTTGGGCCACCACTTGTCCTCCTCCTTCGCAAGCTTGATCTACATTGTAACTACCCAAAGCTTGTTCCATCCCACTGGACTACTACCAGCACCTTGTCAGCCACCCAAGCTTGTGCCCAGGCCTCCATATAGGATCCAACAAGTCCAATGCAGCCAGCCACATCATGTACTTTT
Source organism: Macadamia integrifolia (assembly GCF_013358625.1). Lineage (NCBI taxonomy): Eukaryota > Viridiplantae > Streptophyta > Magnoliopsida > Proteales > Proteaceae > Macadamia > Macadamia integrifolia. The sequence goes on along the minus strand of NC_056563.1, from coordinate 36,297,559 downwards.
GAAAGTAGGGCTTATTTGTTAATTGAAGAAATTTATTTCCCCTTCCCTCCCCTCCCCCCCCCCCCCCCCCCTTTTCACACTCTTTTTTTTCTTTTTTTCTATATTTCCCACCATTTTTGTCATTTTTTTAGTAAAGATGTCTTGAACAATATGGTCGGCAGTCACCATGGACCTTCGTGTGTGCCTTGACACCAGACCGGGGTGACGCCTCGACAAGAGTGACAACTATGCACTCACCTTTCTCCTTTACACTTACAGCATGATCTCTTACCCCTTCAATTTTGTTTAGGAGAATCCAACTCTTCTTAAGCCTAGTTTTTCTCTCTTCTAACTTCCCAAATGCCTCCTTATTCCAAAAGGCAATCCTTGTGTTAGTCAAGTCAAGTCTTTTAATTAATTTCAAAGCCTTCCCCTTGTGGTTCTCCAATATCTCCCCACCACATTCTTACCTCTTCCCAAATGATGGATTAGATGAGCACATGTTTTTGAATCGGAATTATTCCCCAACCTCTATTTCTTTTTTTTACAATTTTTTCTAGCACAGTGACAAAGTGATGATACATGATTTTTGGAAGGGGACCTCATTTTCCTTTGTAATGTTCCTCCAATCAGTGGACATTGGATAGAAAGATGTCCAATCTACAAGGCAGATATCTCTTGAATTGGACCAATATAGTTATAATTTTGAAGATGAAGGTCATCTTCCCAGAATCATTGTAGAACTTTGGAAACCCATTATGCACCTTTCTATTCCGCTGCCTCCTTTTTCAAGTGAGAATCAGATCAGGTTGAAAGATCCTAGTAGGCTACTGCAAACCATAGGAGATCCTAATACACCTGAATAACATAATTCCAGTTGAATGTCCCCTATGTCCCTATTTCCCTTGGGTTCGTAGGCCGATTTACTAATTGATGATAACACCCATCAAAAGTCAAAACCATTGTGTTTATTGAAATCTGACCGACACGGTGTAAGTCCTGATCAGGTACTCGATAATTTCAAAGGAGAGGAGTTCCTAAAATAACTGAGGCCCAAAAGGATCACTGTTTCTGATGAAAGCACCAAATTCTTCCAACTCACTCACTGAGAACGGGTTCTAGTTTGGTTTCCTGCAAGATCCCCACATCTGCCTTAACTTATCAAAGAATTTGTTTACACTTTTATCCATGCCCCATCAAATTCCATAAGAGTATCTCTGCTGAAAAACTCTATGATCACATTCAGCACAAAGATCTTACTAAGAGCCCAGGTCTATTGGGTCAGAAGTGGACTCAGTTTATCTTGTAAGGCTAACCTCTTTTCATAGTCTTCTTTTCCATGCTTTTTTTACTCTAGGTCTAGGGGCTAGAGTTCAATATCAAGTTTGTCAATGATCATTACCTCCAAAAAGTGCACCAGTGTGGCAACAGCTGAGGGCCCTATTATTAACAGAAATATCTGTGGTTTCACTACCAGGCCCCACACGAATTCAAGGACTCAACCACAGTCATATCACCGAAAGCTAGACTGCTTATCGAAACAATATGCAATCTGAGACTCCTGATGACTTAGAAATAAAGATATCCAAACAAGATCATCATTAATCTACTGGAAATCATCAAAATTGCAAGGCTACCAACCCAAATACCAACCCAAAACGCATCTGTATTAAACATCAATATTAGAAGATTAAAAGTTCATAACATGTTAATGCTCGAAAGAGAGCAAATAATTACAAGCCTTGTTCAGTTTGGTTCATCATCTTTTCTATATCACAACTCACAAGAACCTAACAGCAAAATATATTGAACCAAGTCTGCATCATAATCTTCTTCTGACTTTTTTTTTTTGGTGGGGGATGAATAAATAATATATTAACAAAGAGAAGAATAACAAGGGATCCAGAGGGAAAAGGAAAGGGGGGAGGGGGGGGGAGCAAGAAATGCTACCCAGACGAAGCAACTAGGGGGGCAATGCTACACAGCCTAAGCGCCCCCCGGTGGGGAAGGGGTGGAGGAAAAATATAAAACCCATTGAAGACAAACAATTAAACTAGATGCACAAATGTGAGAGAGAGAGAGATCCATGTGCACAAAGAAGCATAGTTGTCACGGTATCTAGAAAATCCTAGGCGTAAGAGTGAAAAAATATTGTCATGCCTTGCATTGCCTAGGACCAACGCGCCTGGACACCTTGACAACTATGCAAAGGAGGGAGACAGAAATCTCATAAATTAATCCTAAAACCATATTTATGAATATAAAATCCAAAAACACTTACAGTAACCCCCCCCCATTGATTTCCTCTTTTCCCCTCTGTTCAACGGAGAGGTGATGCACATAGAATTATCTGGTGTTCTAAAAAATGAAGGCTGGGATTTGCTTACTTACAAAGCTCTTGTCAAGTGAATGCTTCAACAATGGTAGTGCTGATTCATCATGTAAGAACCTTGGTGAAAACTTTCTATTATTAGTTCGACACCTATGGCGACTTTGAAAACAAGAAATGCATCTGCGCTGTTTGGGTAAAGGTTCGATGGAGACTTGCTCATCAAGAATGGAAGAATATTCTCTCCATGTCCTATTGCCTTTTTTGCAGAATTCAGATCTCACATTTCTACCTTCATGTGGCCACCTTCATCAACAAAAAATCAACATAAACCCAGGTTATAACTTGCCAATAGCTAGATTGCTGACCATAAGAATCTTGACAACCCCATTCCCACCCCTACCCCCCCCCCCCAAAAAAAGTAATAGTGTGTGTGTTTGTTTGCGCAACCATGTGCTTCAGCGGTTTCAAACATAGACCATCCAATAACTTGTATACCCATGATGTCAAAAAACACAATGAAGTACAGACGAGTAGTCATAAATGGGGGAGGGGGGAGAATCACTAAAACTTAATTTATTTCAATGAGTTACTTATGTTATTTGTTTTGCAATCATTTTTTTTTTTTTTTTTTTTTTGGAGTTCCTTCACTTCCAAAAACCTAACCTTATTTTAGCAAAAAATAAAATAAAATAACCAGTACATTATAACAAGCATAAATAGATATCTACATAGAACTGCCTTTCCTTATACTATGCAAATTCAGGAATCAAATTTGAAGCCATTTTAGCCAGAAAACAATATTTTAAAGCTTAAGCATCTTCCAGCAGCAAGATTGTTTCCTTCAGTAAGTAATGTTCTCAGATTTATAAGGAGACCACACCTGAACCACCCCCCACACCCAAAAGAAAAAACAATATTACCCAGTAAATTGTTTTCACATACCATAAGTACAAAATCAGCCAAACCTTATGGTAAACTGCTCCTGAAGTTAAAAATGTAATTAAATCCATCCATCAGTAGAAATTACGCAGAGAAACAAGCAAGGAATCGTGTTCTTTCAGTTCTCCAAATAGATCTAGGGAAATCTCATCAACTATTAAGATCGATAATTAGATTCCCTAAAACCAATAGACACTTGATTATAGAGATTAGCAAATCATACTTGCCGATGGTGAAAAGCAGATCAATAGAAGGAAGGAGGGGGAGCGGGGGGAAGAAAACATAAACAAAGCTCTGGTTTGTGTGATTATAAGACAATTATATGGAAAAAGTTGTAAACATCGTAAACTTCGGATAACATTCGAAAATAAGGTAAACATGCATAGGAATAAGCACGACATCAATACGGCCTAGCTTTTAAGCCCTAAGAATTCAACACAGAGATGGGAAATATAATAATTTAAAGATTTCCTCTATTCTGTTTTCAAGAGCTAATATAAATTAATACATAACACAGAATTTCTTGGTTCTTGGTATTAAGAAATTACCGTCTGACCGCCTTATAAACATTTGTTACCGTTCATGCACTGATATTTAGCAATGAAAATTCCACAGAAACACAATCAAATTTTAAAAAAAAAAAACCTTCAAGTTCTGCATCTTTGACGAACAGCGCTTACCTCTTTGTACTACAAGTGGGATGACGTTTACCATCGAAATTAGTCGCGGTTCTGGAAATGGCTGAAGGCAGGGGAAGGAGATTCAAACGCGTCCTCGGAGAACATTCCTCCCTAAACCTCGAAGAGCACACATGTTGAAGTTTCGCCGCTATAGGGGATGATAAAGCCATTATAGAGACGCAGCGAGAGAATGAACAGGGGGGAGTGGGTTGGAGGTGGGAAGGGGGCGATGGAATTGGAAAATTGGAATGAACGAAAGGCCAAAACTACCCTCGTCCTCTGTGCTTTAGGATTTCCGGCCTTATGTTCGCTCTCCACTTCCTCCAATCCTCAATGTGTCTCTCCAGATGTTTCCCGTTTTATCGATAGGCATTTGGCGAGGCCTAATTGCATGTTGACCCTACTTTATAAGTGCATGCGAGCCCTTCTCCCCCTACTTTATTCTTTTTCCTTACCAGAAAAAATAATAATAATAAGTTATTCTTTCTCGGACTTATACTTCCGCACCGTTTAATCACCCTCACCTGTAGTCCAGTATCAAACGATGATGAGCAATAAATATATACATCAACCTAACATCAAAATTAAAAAAATAATAATAACAAATATGTATCAGCCAATCATGCTCATACGCTGAAGCAAAATGCAGGGAACAGACAGCGAACTACAGATAAAGATACAGAAGCTTATACAGATACAGGTACGGATACGAGACCAGATATGCCAATACATAAGTAGTGGGGTGCAGTGCAGAAGCCAATCCACAAATATCGGGGTCATTTTCACAGCAAGAGAATGGATGGAGGAAGAAAGATTGAGCTAGTGGCTTGCGGTTGAAGCACGTTTGCAAGCGACAAAACAAAAACTTAGTCGGTATCTAGCATCCACGGTTCTCTGCTCTCAAATCTTGTCTAATCCAGCGGAGTAAATAATAAGCCGGGAGAAATTCAAATAAAAGGCAGCGGCCGATCAGGACGTCAGTTATAGTAATTTTTATAGCAAACGTGTGTGTTAGAATTCTTGTACCCATTTTGAAAATTACCCTATTTCAACATTTTTTGTGATGATTTGATGGAGAAATTTTATGAGGTCTATAATGATAGGAGAGGGCTTGAATCAGAGGCTATCACCGATCTCGTATGGAGTGCAGGGGCAAAGCCATGTGGCAAGAGACGACTTGACCTGATGGATCAACTTAGCTTGGAGGAATATTTTTTTGTTTTTATTATCTTGTTGTTCAAGTGAGAAAGAAGAGTGATTTGGGCATTTTCCGTGTTAGGGTTTTGGAGGAGGTCTCTTCCTACGAATTTTGGTGTTCTTAAGAGATCTTCTTTGTATCTTTTTCTTACATCACATAGTGAATCATAATCAACTTCAACCGTGGATGTAGCACATCATATTGGTGTGAATTACATCAAAACTTTGTGTCATCTTTGCTTAAATTTGTTTTTTTTTTTTGTATTTCTTGGTGTTTGAATGAACATAATCTTCTCATGTTGCATGTTTGCTCTAGTCATAGATGAGCTTATTCAATATCGTATCTCTTTGTGTATCTTTTTTGTTGATGATATTGTTTTAGTGGATGAAACAAAAGCAATTATAAATGACAAGCCAGAATTATGGAACTCACATGGGATTTACATCCCCATAAAACTATAATAATAGGATCTTACTGATTGCAATCTTGAATCACAAACAAGAGAGAAACACTATGTATTCCTGACCTAAAATTGAGATAAAGACACATAAATCAATTATTGCATCATTTTCTTTTCTTCTCTTTTCTTGGCTTCCAAACATAACCTAATTGATGAATATCATTAACTGAAAATTAGATATTATTCAATATTATATCATAGATGTCCAAATTAAGCTACCATGTGATTACATTCGCTCATGTCCCATCATTGTTGTCATGTGGCTCGAAAACTTCCTTGTTTCTTCTGTTGGATATGCATGTCCACCCCCTCGGTTTATTAATAAAATTATTTATATTCATTTATAGATTACACTTATTATTAGACTTGTAATTTGTTCCATGAGTTTTCATCGAAAACTATTATCCGCTAGGGATAAGATCAGACATCTTATTCATATGGTCTTTACGTTATATGTTACCAGTGAGATGATTCCAATGTATAAATGTGAGTATATATATTTTGTGTTTATAGAAAATGATCTAGTAAAAATCTCGTATGTATTGTTGTCAGTTGCTTGAGGACGAGATTCATATCCATCACTTGACTATAAACCTGAGGATCATATTTGTTATAGTGTTGTATCACATGTTTTGGTAAACCACTGGTTGACGTCCAACGAATTATATATATGTTTGTTGGACACGCAGTCCCACATTGTTAATGAAAGAGATCGTTAACATGGGCTCCACTGCTCTTGATTGGGGAATATCGATGAAAGAGTGTATATGTTTGATTTCAACAAAAAAAATGTCTATGTTTGATCGCAAAGAAATCTGGTACTAATATCGTTTTTTGTAAATTGTTTATAGAAGTTATTTTCTAATATAAAAAATTAATATTTTATTTATTAATTTATTTGAAATATATTTTCGGCGTCTAATCATTTTCATGGAATCTCTAAACATGCATGTCACAATGAGCTGGGGTTATGCCATATTAAATTGCATGCCCTATAGCTCCATATGGAATATTGAAAAAGTGAAGTTCTATGTGTAAATTAAAGAGTCAGTATTGCATAGCAGAATTTGGAAATATCAAATGATTAATTATCTTTTTATTCATGATTGTGAATGAAATCCAATTTTAGAAGCAAAATAATTGTTCAATTTGAAAATTGTTATCTACCACCAAGATTTGACATTTTCTACTTAGGAAACAAAGATTTGATCAAAAGAGGAATTCGAAATATGGTTTTACTATAAAGGGATAAGGGAAAGAGAGTCCCATGATTTTGGAAGCTCCTCTCTCCCCTCCCACATTTTCTCTCTCCCTCCCTTCTCTCATTTGTTGAGTCTGAGTGTCCGGAGGAGAAAACTAGTGTTTTTAAAACCTTAAACTTTAATGGTGAATTGTGTGAAAAAACTATAACTTGGAAGAGGAACTTTAATTTGTGGTATTAAGGTAAACCGTTTGTTCCAAGTAATTTATATTTGTATGATGATTTTGATCGCAAGAGATACCCAATCTAATCTAATCTATTGTGCAATTAGGCTCCCGCCAACATCTTCATCCACATTCCCCTAAGAATCACATAGATATCATATCACCAAATCCGGATTCACAGACCCATGGAAGCCTCAGTGTTTAGCATATCAATACAAAAGTGGTATCTTCGCACACATTTGGTTGATCATCAATCATGCCTCCTACATTGCCCTTTAGACTTCCACTTCCACCATATGATATGAGAAATAAGGATTGAAAGACTAGGCAGGAGGAAGAAGAAGAACAGTATGACGGGGTAGCAAATCAATTTCTATAAAATGGAGTCTTCTTACTTATATGAGCTTCATTTTCCAATAAGAATAGTGTCATCAGCATACTGCAGTTTCCATGATGGAGGGATCTATGTACCTAGGTACCCCTCTGTTGGGCAACAAAATCCTCTCCTATGTCACGGTCAATTGACTGTACTGGTGTATGCATGGGCATGCCATAATCATTCCTAACCAGATTCGATAGTAGATCTGACTTCGATCAAGTGACTTGGGCTCTCCTCTTGCCCTGATCAACTCCAGGGACTTTTAATGTTCTTTAAAACATGATGCAAGGATTGAAAAAGATGAAGACAAATTATAGTAACTCATAGACAAAGAAAAGTGTAATCTTGCCTTTATTGATATTCAATATACTAGAAATACAACCAGTTGTTCTCTGTTGATGTTGAATATACAAGAAACAAGATCTGTTGTCTCTATTGATATTATACATACCAAAATTGTGATCTACATCTTTGTTGATGCTAAACATACTAGAGACGTGATTGTTACACTATGAACTGAAGTACATGACTTTGAAAGAAAATGTTAATTTAAAACATTAAAGATTAAAAAAAAAAAAAAAAAAAAAAGGTAAAGAAAGATAAGATAAGACTTGATGTCTGGGTTTGTTTGATTTGTTGTGTGTGATCTTCCCTTCTTCCACCATAGTCCCTTTTATAGTTTATTTGAAAGATCCTCCTCTTTTGGCAATTTCGTAATTGCAGGAACCCATGTTTAATCATGTCCTTAGTGGGGCAGTTGATTGGTTATAACTACCTTAATCACTTAAGCCAAGCTCGGCCAGCTGACCGAAAAGCCAGACTGGATCAACTAACCATAAGCATGTCCTTAGTGGATAGTTAATTGGTTATAACTGCCTTAACCACTTAAGCCGGACTTGGTCAGCTGATCGAAAAGCCGGACTCGATCAGTTGACCGTAAAAAGCCAAAATTCTAATCGTAAAAAGTCACAATCAGTCAGTTGACCATAAAATGTCACGATCAGCTATTTGACTGTATTCGATTAGACTGCTCGATCCACCTGATAGTTATTTCTAATTGATCAACTCCTTAGTACAAGGTTGTCATTTTTTGACCAACTCGATTACTGGTCAGCTCCTTGATACAATCGGTCAATAAATCGATGTCAATTTATTGACCGATTGTCTTGTAGGTCAGATTTGCTAAAATCAACTACCAACACCCTCTTGCAGCAAAGAGAGGGAAGAAGGTTATTTTGAATAATATCCTTACAAGGGTTCGGTCCAAATTAGGCGTGTGGCAAGCCCCCATTTTTGTCTCAAGCAAGTGGGTTTGTTCCCATTAAGTCTGTTCTGTATCTTGCTCCAACTTTTTTTTTTTTTTTTTCATGTATTTTGGTTAAGCTTGCTTGGAGACTCCTTACAAAGCCTCAAAGAGTTGTGGGCCAGGGTATTAATAAATGGGTCCGATGTATCCTTTTTTTTTTCAATCAATAAAAAAAAAAAAAAAAAAAAACTTTCTATCATTATGAATTTTCCTGGCTTAGGGTGAGATAAGATAGATATATCTTAACAATGAATTAAATGAAAGTTGAAGAAAGAGAGGTTAACCCTTTTTCTGTTGGACAAACCATTCCCTCAGGGGATCAGACGATCAGCCTCCTCTGAACGCCACAAGAACCTCACACTTGCGGCTTACGTGTCACTAAGATTTGATAAGTGATACTTGTAACCATTTTCAAACTTAACTAAAGTTAATAAACTCCTTGGTAGTCAGGCAGTTATTAAACCCAAGGCCAACCATTGGTAAAGCGGCTGTTACTGCCATAATTATTTAACCTGAGAATGACTATGGGTTATCCTAAAATCTTGAATTACTCACGATGAAATCAGCCACATCAGCCTTGACAAGGATAGTGTTGGCTAAAACCACATATCCAACAGATAGAATCCATCATTCTCCAGCAGGTCTAGGTCATCAGGTAAAGAGACCCATGAACCAATAGGAGTCCTCATCAACCACAATATAAGGAGGACCCAGTCAGAAGGTGGGGATAAGTAATTTTGCACACTTAGATCTCAGTAGGAGTTTTCCCTTTTCATCTATCTTTCTAACTTGAGCTTCGGAGAGGAGAGCCTTTCCCAGATATCGGCTCCGAACTAATTCTTCATCTGTGATCTACATATACCAAAGAGGCGAGAAACCGTAATAACATCTACGAAATGAGTTCTAATGATGCTTGGAATTTCAATTTATTACATGCTCTATTCCCTCCTGGCATCGTGAAAGCCATCTCTAGAACCCCAGTTATCTCATCTTTTGCATGCTCATTTTCTAAATCTAGTGTGTTGTCTACTCGATGTTTTGTTAATTATCCCGACAGAAAAAAAAATTGATTGGGGGAGTGTTGGGAGGAAACTCGCGGAGGTTCCACAGTCAAGCTTATGCTTTGGAAGGTGCTCAGAGATGGTATTGTTGCCGAAGATGAGTCACTACTATGTTTAATGGGAAAGGGATTCTCCGAGACTGAAGTGTACACTGCCTCTTCACCCGCATTATTTTATTAATTTTTTGAAGAGAAAAAAAAACACTAATTAAAAGAAAAACAATATGGAAATATGTAAAGTACCCTGCTTGCACCCTCTCCCATGTTTAATATTGATCCTCTATGCCCACTCTGTAAACCTGAAAATGAAACAGCATGGCACATATTTCTTTCGTGTAAATTTTCCAAGCATACATGGGCTACTGGTCCATCGGGATTTCACACAGTTTTTGCTTCTTCTTGTTTCTGTCATTTGCTTACTTAGAAGATGATTCATCCATGGCCCATTCTGATATATATCAAAAGCTGAAACAGGCTCTAGATATTCTCAGAATAAGACTACTGCTCACCCCCCCCAAACCTTATGCATCGAATAATACACCCTTACCCTTTTTTTTTTTTTAATTATTATCCATCTCTTCCGTGCGTAATTTGTTGCCCCCTTTCCCTGTCACCACCATTCAACTTATATTTAAATGGGTTGATGACCTTGCCTATCTATCTCCCAAATGCTCCTTTTTCGTGTTTCATCTACTACATGTTTTACATGTTTTATGTCCCTCGCTGATTACCAGGCTTTACCAACCGAGGATCGTCCACTAGTGATTTGTGAAGGTTGTTTTCAGTTTGACACTAACTTGGCCAGGTGAGCTAATGTTGTTTTATATAAATATGAATTTATCTTTACCTTCTTATCAATAAAAAAAAAAAAAAAAATACCTTTCTTTTTTTTTTTTTTTTTTGGTAAAAAAAAAAAAAAAAAATCACCTTTACCTCTACGAGTTCTGGTGTTTTGGGGCACGTGCTGGCACTAAAAACCAGAAGCAACATGCTCCGGAGAAAAGAGACAAGGTGGTAGAGGTTTCGTAGATAGGTGCAGCTCTTCTCGCTTGGCTATAACAACAGAATCAAAAGGCTTGGCCCATAATTATATTTGATCTTTTGATGTCGGTTACTTTTTTATTTTGCAAAATGGATGTAAAAAACTCACTCTAATGGACTCTACCTCTATTTCTGTAGCTTCTACGCTCGCTCGAATAGCTAAAACTAAGGATGTAAGTAATTTGATCTTTGCATAATATATTTATTTTTAATTTCCAGATGAAAAAAATTACATATCAGAAGATAATGATGAGCAACAAAGGCAAGGTCAGAAAGGGGACAACGATTACAGTTGTGGGACGTGACAGGAATGAAGATTGTAACAACTTACTCCATACCTTGAAGGAAGGGCATGATATGTTCTAGTAGTGTATCTAGTTCTATCACTACACTACGCAACTGCAGTAGTCAAGGAATTGTATTTCTCACTCGCTCCTCCATGGTCTACGATGTAATGCTTACTGGGAAAGTTTCCCACCCTGAGGCTGGGATGGTAACAAATTGCTATTAATATTGGCTCCTAAGGTGTGCAGAAAACACCTATCCCATATAAAAAACTACCAAAACTTAAAACCCACAAGCACACATAATGGAGTACCCACGTGCATGAACCTCTGCGAGAACAAAGCATACATGAGAATGCTTGTGGGATGGCCAAAAACAATTCCCCTAATTTGAGAATTTATGGTAAAATTTACCTTAAAAATCTTCCTAAACACCCTCCCCCCCCCCCCCCCCGACCACAACATAATGGCTAGGTAAGATGACACCCCCCCCCCCAAAAAAAAGTGACATCCCATCTACAATAAATTCAATAATTCTGTATGGAGAAGTAAAACATAGCCCGGCCTGCCGGATTCGAACCGACAACCTAAGGACCTTCAATCCTTTACTCTTCCAGTTGAGCTAAGGCCGTTCTGAAGAAAGGAAATATGACACTAGTAACCACTTGGGCAGAATGAATCAAAAGGCCCTGGGCACGTGTAGTATGCTAGCCTTTTCACCTCATCCTCTACCCAAAAGAGATGAACTACCCACTACTCTCACTCGGGCCTTTGCAATGTTGGACATTTCCAAGGAGAATCCCTTGAATGAAAAAAATAAATAAATGTTCGACTGAGTACCCAACTAACCATCCATGTACTAAAGCAGATGGTAATACATTCATTCATGACCATGAGTAGACGACATGGATGAAAAGGTAAGCTAGCAATCCTTATTGTCTCCTCTACACCATTTATATTATTTGGTACCACCTCCCTAGGCTCGGGAACTAGAATGATTAAACTAAGCCACCAC
>NC_056563.1:36268927-36285441 GCF_013358625.1 Macadamia integrifolia | reverse complement strand
AAAAAAAAAAGACTAAAAAAATGTGTATTCTTTTTTCGTTGCTTTTATTTTCAGGGGTGACATAAATTTAGTTAATTCTACCAAAAAAAAAAAGGCATAAATTTAGTAAAACCACTAAGACTTATCCCATTGATATATATCAACAAATAAAGGAACCTGCACTTGAAGAAAACGAATGTAGGAATAACCATCTGTAAGAATGGCCGCCAGTGAATCAAATAACTGAAAATGTATAAAATCAAACCAAACCAAACCAAATCAAATCACCAAGGTTTTCAAAAAGCTGATTAAATCAATTCATAATAGACTGAAGCCAATTTTAATTAACCCCAATACTTTAACTTGAGTCTAACCAAGCTAGGCCAATTGAAGCTGAGACTGACTGATTCCTGGCCGATTTTGGGACAATTCAAATCGGAATCGATAGACTGATCCCGCACCTAATTCTGAGTTTTTTAAACCTTTTTGACTATTGGTGGTGACCAAGTATGTGCTGCCAGGGAGAGAATCACCATTGCATGAACACGCCCATATGCATTCCCACGAATTATGCCTCCAGCGATACAGAGCTCATTGATAATTCCTTGGTACTTTGCCCCCCCAACACGCCATATTTAACCGATTAAATGTGTGCCATTTCAGATGTGAGCTAGTAACTATTTTGGATCCGAGATCATTATTTGCCAACAAAGAAACCTTATAGTTGGAGGGAGATCCAACAAGATAGAGAGCATAACTTACCGGAAGGAATGAATACACTCGTCAGTCACTGCCTTCCAAAGAAACCAAGAGATGGAAATTCTGCGTCAGTCAAACCTGCAGGCAGAAAATGATTTCATCCACCTAAATTGAAAATATAAGCGCATAAAGTTTCATTCTACCTCAATGTCAAAAATGTCACACTAATCCAATGTCCCCAACAACGTTTATAAGCCTACCCTCCCTGTTCCTTCCACTTCCACTTCCACTTCCACTTCCACTTCCACTTCCACATCCACATCTCGCCCCACCTCTACTTTAGCTTCTATCCAATAAATCAATGAATGAAATTTTTCCCACTGATAACAGAAAACCTGGCACCTTAACAACCCTTCCAACATTACTTAACAGAATTTAATCAATCAAAAGCTAACATTTTCACCCTAACTAATTACATATAGATAGGATTAGCCGCAGGCAATGCAACTGCCAAATGAACACTTAAATTCAAACATATATTATTTAATTTTTCTTTATATGCATCTTTCACATGGATTTTTGGCCATCTATAATCATCATATATGTGGAGCAGCATGTGGTTGGGAAAAGGCACATTTGAATTGAGATACATTTGGCACAGCAAAGCCTACACATTTATACGTAAACAGAACCCTTGGGTGTATCAAAGAGTCTGTAATGTCAATAATTTTCAGTAACGGTTTCCAAATCACTGCACTCATTACTCTGATGCTCAAGGGTAACTTTATTCAAGACACTAATGAGATCATAAAGAGGATAGCTGATCTGGCAAAACAAAGAAAAGGGAAAAAAAGGAAATATTAAATGGCCACCAACTTGGACAGGCCAGGATACTGAAAATTTGCATTGGAATTTTTAAGGACATTCGGAGTCTGGACTACTAATTTTAGCTCGCTTGCTTGCTCCTTAAAGACTAGGTAATAACATATTACAGGTCAGAGTGTGGGTTTTAAGAATATATGTCAAGTGTTGAAGGATTTCTTTTTTTTCTTGGAGGGGAGGGGGGTGGAAGAAAGCCCAAAGAACAAATAAATAAATAGCATCAGGTACCTCAAACATTCCTTCACTATTTCACGGTAACTCAAAGATATATGGAATGTGTACTCATACAGAGACTTGCAATTCCAACAGCTCCAAGCGTGGAATGAGAAATTGGTAAACCAATTTACAGTTAAGTGGAGAAACTCATCTGCAAATGAGACCATCTACATGAAGGTACATGAACTGTAACTCGTCTCTCTCGACTGGCAGACATAATTCTCAGCCTGAAAACGAACCAGGGCCCCACCCAATCGCTGTTCTTGACAGATGATGGTAGCATGGCATAATGTATAACCTGAAACACCACAAAGTTGACATCAATATCTCTTTTCGGCCTCAACATACGGTAAAAAGAAGGCCTTCTAAAGAAATTCTATATCCTTAACTACAGCTACAAAAAAAGCATTAACTAGTACAAATAAAAACCGTAATCACAGTTCTCGAAGCAAGATTGTAATAATAATTATCTGTACTTAAAAAGAGATCTCTGAAGGTTGCATTTCCAATGACAACTCTTCACCAAAATTGGAGTTAAAACTTCAGTAACCCCAAAAGGAGCGTAGAAAATAAAAAACAGCAATAAAGATCTAGTTTTCAGCATGTCCCAACTCCCAAGGCTGTGACAAATCCAAAAAAGCCCAGATAAGTTAGCTCTAGTTTAGACAAGTTCTTGAGATCATCTCTGATGCAATCAAGCCAGGACCACTGGATGTTTCGAGGCAATTTCAGAGGAATAATGTACACGGTGGGATAGAAGAGTAACAAGTGTATTCAGTTTGATGTAAAACAGTGAAACCTCAGCTGAGATGCTCGCATTGAATCAGGGTCCTAGTTACATAAAGTACACTTGGAGCATCTATGAGACATAAAACATCACAAAGCACAGAGGCACGCAGGCAAGCCCCACCAATAGGAATGCCCCTTACCAAAGAATACCTACCCCACAAATAAAACTAACTAATCAGTTAGGCAGTTCTCATTCACCAGAACGTTTCTCAACCATAAGCCACGTTTACATCAATATCTAGAAGAATCCAACAGATTCATCCTCACAATCTTGGTGTACGAAACATAGTTGTTGCAGCATCTAGGCGAACCCAAGGTGTTGGAGCTGGCCTGGATATCAAGGTGACACCACCGAGGCACCTACGCGGCAAAAGCACCCTTCCAGCAAAAGGCACCTATACGTGTAAGCAATGCCTTGACAACCTAAGGTATGGGAGCCATGAGATGGGAACATGGAAAGGCAGCTCCCCCTCCCCTGGGAATTGGGAGTGTGCACCACTTGCACCATCACCTTGGGAGAATTTTTCTATAAAATGTTTTTCTTAGGCCTCTTGGAAATATACATGATTTTTTTGCCAGATATATGCTAGTGGAAACAGCAATAAGACAAAGCTAACATAACAGTAAATTCATCTGGAATGATTTGAAGGGAGAGTCAACATACATACGAGGGAAAAAGGCCAGAAGAACTTCGTTGCAAATCATCTTGTCTCTTTGATTAACAGTTACAATTTCTGCCACAGGAAGCAAGGACAAAGCTTTCCAATAGCAAGCATGGATGCCAGGCAACTTAACCAAAGCAGCCAGCTCCAGGAAGACAGTAGTGAGCTACAGACAAGAAAGTATGCACGAGTATGAGAAACTCTGATAATCCACATTAACATAAAGGATTCCATATCCACAAAAACAAGTAATGTTTGACATAATCTTCTCCACGACCAGCAAAAGCCATTAAAGGTATGTAGCCTACAGCACCAATATCCTGGTTACAATGAAAAATTTTAAAATACATTTGATGCCAAAAATTTAATTATGACTATTTCTTGTGTTTCATTCCAAGAATGAACTCGGTAGATTACACGAATATTCCATCTCCAACATAGGGCTTAGCGATGAAGAGTAAACGACTTTCCTACCTCATTGGTGCTTGTCCAGGAAGTAAGCTGTACGCCTTAATCCAGCACAGGCAGCTGTGCATTATGCATAAACCTATTGCATAAGAGTCTGCAACACAACCAAAATTCTCCTAAAATCAGGCATTAATTTATTAAACACCATACAGACCAAGAGCATTCACCAGTTCAAATGGCAAACATCAAGGGAATTAGGGCAGACCAATTGATGCACCCAAAAAAATCAGAGTGGTTCGGATTAACAGACATTGAAACCATCACATTCACTACACAGCAAGAAACATATGAGAAAAAACAATCCGGCAGTCGTAGAATAGATGTCATGCGTTATTCCAAGTGCCTCAAATCCTTTGACAACTTCTCAATTAATGGGTGTGTACCTTATCACCATATTCACTCCCCCCCTTTCTCGTTTCTAGGACAAAACACATACATAAAACTCACTCCTGTACAGCTATGAAGTGGCTTTAGCCATGGTTTCAAAGATTGGTACTGGATGAATATGATTACACAACCGCATTGGTATCAGAAGTCACAAATCTGGTATAAAATCAGTCCAAGTATCCGAACTTTTTCTCACTAGATCAGCCAATTCTTGGTTCAGATCGTCCAAACGTGAACAATCTGTAGAGGGATCAGGCAGAAACAAACTATATTTCAGAACCCATCTCTAGGGAGCTGGGTTTCACTGAAGTTCACTCGGAGGTTGTTCCAAACCAAAGAGGCTTTTTGGACATGCACCAGGGTCTTGAGGCCCAAATTTAGTGGACATATTGTAATGTAGGAATAGATTTGGACAACCAAACCAGACCCAAGACTGCAGGAACTTTTAAACTAAGAACAACCAAGAATAGCCAAAGTAAGGCAGCAATATAACAGATCAGAATTAAGAAAGAAACAGATTTTTGTAAATCAGAATTTCGAACCCAGAAACTGGAATTTATGAGTTCAGGCTATAAACCAGATGAAAGCCTAACTCAGATATAGGAATAGGATTCTAACAGACCATAAATCAGAATTTTATCCACAGAAACAAAAGAGGACAAAACTTCCAAATACCAGAATTTTAAGAAGAAATAATTTTCTGCAACTGAATAATAACTAGGATTTAAGGGATTAAATTCCCAGCTAATGAGACCAATTCAGTGAAGAATAAAGCAGCAACCAAACAACAATATTCAGAACAACTCAGATCATTATTCTGGGCAGAAATAAGAATCAGCCAGAATAGGAGAAATCTGGGTTTCCTAAAACCAGAATTACAGAGAGATCAGATCACTTACCTGAGATGGCTGAAGAAGAATAGTAACAATAAGAAGAAGAATAAAACACTTAAAAGGAACCTCTTGGGCTTCACACCGCAAAGAGTCAATTGGATCAAACACCAATTCCTTCAGCCTTGATCAAACACAAGACAACTCTTCATGAAGAAGACAATAGCAACAACCATTAATTTTTTTTTCAAAATCATTCTAGGCTTTTAGGAGACTCCTCTTCTTTATTTATAATGTTAATAGGGGGAGGGAATTACAAAATAGAAGGTTCCTCAAAAAGGAAACCAAATATTCTCCTAATACAATAGTTACTAAAAACTGAAATTAGAAACTAGTTGAAAAGGGAAACTAACTACTAATGACTTGACTCAATTAATAGCTTGACTCCTGAGGAAACAAATATAACTCAAATCAAGCCCAACTAAAAAGGAAACTAGTGAAAATGGAAACTAACTAGTAATCCCGTACTCAATCTTAGAGCCCCCCTTTTATACCCATAAAAGTGGTCTATTACACTCAAAACACATAGGATCAAAGGCCTAACATGTATGGAACCCAACCTTAGGCTTATTCCTAATAAAACAAGCCTATTTTGGTAATTAATCTGCATCATATTGCCCACATTATCACCATCTAACCAAAGGTATACTTTAAGAACAATCTAATTTCACTACAACACATTTTAATGCTTTAGAATGACCCCTTTATTTTTGTGTTCGTGCACAATACAGGAACCATTGGACAAAACAAGGAAAGTTAAACTCGCCAAAATATAAAAAAGGGTTTGACAAAGGAAATTGCAGAGTCTGAGGAGTGTAATTGCCAAACTAAAAAATACTGAACCGTACTTTCTCAACACAGTACATTCTTCCCTATTTTCCTCGTTTGAACAGGCAAGCAATTAGCCCCCGCCCAAAACCAAAAAAAAAGGTCTCTCACAGTTACAGTAGGTTGCACTATTGTAGGTTGGGCCCAAGTGAGTTTCAAATTTCAACAAATTGGGGCTTGGGGCTGGGTGAGAGACAATGAATACTCCTGTTTTCACAGGTTTCATCATTTCATTTTGAGATTTTCAGTTTTCAGCAAATTCCAGGCCATTAGAATCTGGCATCACATTCAATAATGGTGGAAGAATTCCCAAAGTAAGCATCTTTTGAGTAAGAAATGATAAATCTGCTTGGATCTCAAAACTTTTTTTTTGATACTTGGTTAAGTGGGGCAAGGAGGGAGCATCAAAGCTGTTGTTTTCAAGTGTGTACGAAAACGAAAGAGAATGAAAAGACAGGACCAATTTTAATGAGAGAGAGTGATGCAGTGTGTGTGCATGGCTGGACCAGCATGACCCATTCTGGAAACCCAGAACTAAAAACCAGATTTTTGGTCCAATAACGGTTGGTAGGGTTATTCTTGTAATTTACATTTGTATTTTATTATTTTGTATCAGAAGTTAGATATGTAAGAGATTCCAGTTTTCTAGCTTCCTTGTTTCACTATACTTCAGAGTTATCATTTTTTGGCGCAATATATATATATATATAATGAATACTCCCTGGTTGCGCAGACCTTGCGCCCTGTGCCGCGGCAAAATGACACCCCATCCCTGTGAAACGCAAAAAACCCACCCCCTGTTGATGCCCATGGTAAGGTTCACTGCCCATTCTCCCACCACCCCCTTTTTGCTCCACTGTATGCGATTGTACCTTTTTTTTCTTTTCATTGTCCTGTTTCTTCTTCTTCATACCTCTTCTCTTGTTACTTGGGCTTCCCATGCTCTCAGGCCCACCACAGTTCAGGGCGGTACTCTCAGCCCCCATAGATCGAATTGAGCTCCATCAATTTAATCCCTTTCACAGTTTCATCCAAAGGTTTGGAACGAAGGAAGCCCTCTCCTAGGTGATTGAAGCCCTAGAGTCAGGAACCCTATTGCCTTCCTTGTGAGAACTAAATAGAAAAAGGGACCTGGTTCTCCTCCTACCACCAGATCTGATTTAAGAAACTAATACTATTTATTTATTTGGTGATCTGGCCTACCATTGGTTGGCTAATAAGAGGACTCTGAATTGGGAACTTCCATCTGAAATCTGTTCGATTGGACTCCATATGAGAAAGATTTAAAAGTCGAAATCAGGTTATCCTCCATTGTCAGTGTCGAGGTCAAGAGGTTGAAGGAAGAGTCTTCTTTGAAATAACACTTAAAGACCTAATTTCTATTATTCAAACCTAAGCCCTCCATGAGTTGAATTTCATTCTTCTCTTGTTCTTTCACTGAAATTCAAGAAAACCCCTCCCTTTCAACTGTAATTCTCACTTATTTTCTGTTACTGTTCCCTTTCATTCAAAGGTTTTGAACTTCAGCACATATATACAACGCATGACCTACTGAATTATGGACATTCTTGAAATCATGTACATGAAATCGACAATGACAAACAAAGAACACCAAAGGCCAATCACTTCATGAAAATGAAGTGAAGCCCAGAAACAGGGAAATATACTTTAGGCTTTTTTAAAAAGAGAAACCGAGACAAATGAAGAAGAAAGCAGCTTCAGGGTTATGGCCCATGAATTAATTAGGTACGATTTTCCTACCTATGGTGTAGCTTAGGAATGAAAATTTTCCTACCTATGCTTACAGTATAATTGGATATGTATTTTATAGTTTGGAAAATATGTCACTGAAGTTGTGCAATTTGGTTAATATTCAACGTAATTGTATATTTTTTTCAGTACATTACTCATCTTGTATAATCACCTGGGTTTCACATAAAACGGAGTGGGTAACAATGTACTTGGTAGGCCATAACGCTAAATATGCTGTCAAATTTAACATGCGACTTAATCTGGTCGTTTACATCTATCCAATGGTCAGAATGACCGAATAAATAGTCCATGCAGAAAAATAACCACATCAGTTGGGATTATGCTTTCCAACTGTGCTTCAGTTGCATACATTTACCTGTCTGTACATTATATATATATATATATATATAATTTAAAAAAAAAAAAAACAAAAACAAAAACATAATCAACTGAGATTTTAATAACAAAAATATAATCAATCAAAATTGCATCCAATACCTCGCAAGAGAACACTTCTAACAATAGATAAAAAAACATCAAAGGGAATGAATGTGCAAGGCACCGAGTCCAATCAACAAAGAAAAAGTACAAACCAAAGGTAGCAGCATTTCTGACATCTTAATTCATTGACCCACGACACCTGACAGAAAAAAACCAAGAGAAAAAAGATTTGCATCAGATAACCCAAAAAGAACAACTAATTACACCACAGCATGCAGACTGCAGCAAGGGGATGCCACCTTCTATTTAATGGAATCACTGTATATTAGCAATTTAGCATGTATCTTTTGAGAAGCTGGTAAAAATAACATCAAAAGCTGAACTACTTCATTTATGCAACTTCATACGTAAAAACCAGATTTCCAGGTGTGGTACATTAACTACCTGAACCTCAGGAACCACAAGAAACAAAAGGAGAGCATTGCATTTGCCAGGGTAAGATGTAAAGGTCCGAAAAAAAAGGCAAATTTATTAAAACAACTTTGTAAAATTAACTTGGATAGAGTAGCACTCTCAAAAAATGGACCAGCTTGCCCAGTCAGAAACCTAGGTAAAAAAGAACCAGGTAAAAGGCTGGATTTCGGTTCTATACGGATAGTTAGAGAATTTTCATTTTTTTATTTGGATTTATTTGAATTTATTTTATTTTATTTCCATTAAAGTAGGTCCGTCGTGTTTTTCTGATTTTTTTTTTGTTCTCAGAAATGAGAAACAGCCCAAAAACTGTTTGACAAACGTGTTCTGTTTCACCGGTTTCTTGAAACATTAATTCTATGTTTCAAGGAATAGGTTTGATGAAACAAGTCAAACTTGTTTCTCCGTTTCTTGAAACAATTTGAAGTGGCCAAAATGAAATTATACCCGATAAAAAAGTTTCCAAATTTTGAAAACCTCAAAACAACTCCAAAGGAAAATACTCTCCTCGCTTGTGGTTCTCACACAAACCGAACTCGTCATATCTCGCTGCATCCCTTCTCTCTATCTCTTCTCGTTCTTGGTTCTTGGTTCTTGGTTCTTGGATCTTCTTTATCGCAAGATAGCATCCCCCTGGCCAAAGCTAAGTTGTAACTCCTTCTGGTTTTGAAACATCTCCCTAGCAAAAGCTTCAACTCCTCCTTCCTACAAGTCCCTCTTCAAAACGAGGAACCGGTACTCTCCAAGGTCGCTGCAACATCACTTGAAACTAGAAGGTATCCTCCCCTTGCCATCTATAATCGAAACATGAAGCACTAAAGACTAGGGATTTATAGGGAATTTTGTCCTGGAATGTGTTCCTATAAACCCCAGAGAGGGATTTTTGGTATTAGGGATTTTTTCTTTATTTTGGTGAAAACTAATCGATTTCAGATCTCCTCCCACATCTGGCACTCCCAGATTCTCAACTAAAGGCCTCATCCATCCTCTATCCAAAGCTAAGGCAAACTTGATGTTGGAGCTCCAAGCACATTCCTCTTTCCTTAAGGTTTTTTATTTTTAACTTCAGTTCTTGTTTTAGACTTGGATGTTAGATGTTCTTCTGCAAATATTTTCAACATTTGTTGGTTAAATATGGAGATCTCAGCCATAGTTGAGCTTTTAGAATCACTGCTATCCTCTTTCCTGTTACGGCCAAACACGGCAGTGGAGGTGCTAGGAAGAAGATAACCATGACCTGGGTGAATTTCCTTTAGCTTCTCACGATCTCAAATTGACTATTTACAATCTTTCTTTGCAACTGAATTTCCCTGTTATTGTCTCTCATTTATTAGACTTTGCTAATGGTTGGATTTTCTCAAATGATACCCTTATATCCCTTTACCTACAGGTGCAACAACTACACTCTAAAAATCTTTTTCTTTCTAATCCTATTCTTCCTTCTTTGGTTTAAAACTTTTGTTAAAAACTAATATACTTTTTTACTTTAATGAGTGTAAATAACCTTATGTATTCGGACTACAGGTTCTAAACCCAAGTTGTAGATTTTGCATATGGGTTGCTAATGAAATCAATTGCTCTAATACCAAACCTATCTCACATTCAACCGATTATGCGAGAACCTCGAAGTCTGAATCTCTTTCACCTACAATTTCACCAACCTCTGATTTTGTCAAGGGATATTCACAAAGAGCTATCCAAGGTGAGGTGGGAAAAAAAAAAAAGAATGTTAAAAGGAGAGATTCAAGAATCAAAGGAGGAAACTATACCCCATCTGGGCAGGTTTTGCAATCTCTATTTTAGACTTTTATTAAGTTTACAATTTGACAATTGGATTGTAATAACTCATAAAATGTCATGGATAACTTTATTTGTTAAATTACATATTTAGGTTAATTTATATCTATTATTGAGATTTTTGAAATGTGTTCATGATTTTGATTTATGCCTCCTAATTGAAAGCTTGTGTCAAAGTGTTAATGGCAATCTTGTAATTAATGATAACGGCATTAGAATCCAAATTGAAACAGATATTATCAAACACCATTGTCTGCTGCAAACGTTTCCACAAACAGGTTTATCAAACCATTTTTTCAACTCAAAAAACTGTTTCTCAGCACAGAAACAGCAGAAACGTTATCAAACCAACCCTAAAGTTGTCCATGGTAGGAGTTCAAGCCAGTTCAAAGTCTATTCAGATTATGATTAGGATTAGTTTTGAGTCCGTTTATGAACTTGTAAACCATCGATAAGAATTCTTCGCTGAATAAATAGAAATAATTTAATTCTGAGTTCCTTATGGTGTTGTGATGGGGCTGCGTGAATGGGTTTTCTTCTTCTGTTTGACCCCAGATTCTGAGGTCTGATTTCTTCTATACTAGCTTCATTATTCCTATTTGCTCCTAATTCTCTTCCTTTTATTTCAGCTATTGTTTCCTTCTTCCTTGTTGGGTGGTAATGCTGGTCTGAGACCTAGTTATTAAATTCTCTAAATTATTCCGTCCGAACAGGATTTTACCAAATTTTACGAATAATTCTGTCCGAAACTGAATTTTATCCGAATTATAACCAAATTTTATCCCATGTACAAAAAAAAAAAAACTTTACCTTTAATAAGTCAATAAGCCTTTAGAAAATAGTGTGATTATAATGCATTTATTATCCTAATGCTATTTTTCTTCTTTTTTTAACAAAAACCAACAAAGATTTTCTTTCTTGAGGTAATCTCACACTTATTAAAAAAAAAAAAAAAAAAAAAAAAAATCTCTCACCCCATTTAGGTTTGACTAAGTCTTATAGTTGTTACTCTCTCTCTCTAGTCTTTAAGGTGAACATGCACGGTGGTTGACGTGGGTTTCGCTGAATTTGTGCTCAGTCCCACCTCTCAATCTCTCTTTCTCTGATTCAATTATTTGAGTAATAGGAAATGAGTTTAGAAAAATAAAAAGAGCCAAATATAATATTTTTATCTTTAAAATTTAAAATTTTTATTTTTATATCATTTGTATGTTATGTACATATGATAATTGATAGATAATATGAAACAAGTATTGCAAATATTAAAAATAACATCCAAAATTTTTTGTCCGCTTTTTATTTTTGTAAAAGAATAATTCCAAAATCCGAATCCGAACTCAAATTTTATTATCTCCGCTTTTTTTACCGATATTTTGACCAAATCGTTGAATTAATGAAACGAATTAATCCGAATAATTCTTCATCCGAATAATTCTCGAATCCGAATTTAATAACTATGGTCTGAGAAGAGATGGCTGAAACTCCTTCGATACAACTCTGTTTGGCCTGAGATTCAGCAAGGTGGTTCTTCCATAGGCAACCAAGCCCCAGGTCGTCAAACCCTAAGCCCCTTTGATGCAGATTTGCACCCGTGGAACGACCCATACCCATCTGGGTATCCAACCAGAGATGAACCAGACCCACATTGGTCCTTGGTCTAGTAGGATTTTATCTGAGATTATTACGTAATCTTTTGTTTCAAGTAGGATACGTAGGAGATAGTAGTTTCTTATTTAGAGTTGGTTTAAGATTTCTTTTCCTTTTAAGTTAACTTCCTTTTGGGATTTCTTTCCATGTTAGAGTTTTTCAATTTCCTATTTATATGCTTAAAATCGATTGAGAAAAACAAATTGAAGAAAATATGAATTGAGTATTTGTGAAGCCTGCGGGCGTGTGTGAGTTGTTCTCCTTCCCCCCCTTTCTCAATGCAATTACTCCCTCTCCCCTACAACTCTGAGACCCCTCTCAAGGATTTCTTCGTTACCCCTACCGACCCTCCATCAATTGGTATCAGAGCCGAAGGATCCCCATTCCTTCCCCTCCATCTCTTCTTCTTCCCTTCCATTCTTGGTTTTGGTTTCTACAGACTGAGATAAAAAAATAAAATAAAAAATAAAAAAAAGAGAATCTTCTTCGAGCCCTATGTCTCACCGCCCCCCTCTTTCTCCCAACTTCCTTTGGTCGAGCCTCTTTTTCAGGGTTCCGACAGTAAAAATAAAAATAAAAAAACAAAGAAGATTGTCCTCCCTGTGTTCAACAACAACAAAGAAAAAAAAAAGGGACAAAGAAGACAGAATCAGAATACAGAAGAAGAAAAGAAGAGGAGCAAAGAAGAAAAGAATAAAAGATGAAGAGAGAGAAACAGAAGTTGAAGAAGAAGAATCAGAAAAGACGAGAAGAGAGTGAGAGGCGAGACTCCTACCTATCCTGGAGCTCTTGCTACAGTTGCCTTCAAAGACGCAACCTCACCGTTGATCATCGAGACGTCTTCCTCTTCCATCACTGACGTCCTCTGGTTCTATCGCAGGTCTCTTTGAGACCTATTTTGTCGGGTTACCGTACCTTACCAAATCCCAATCGATTTTATTCTCTATTTTCTATTTTCTCTTTTCCTTATTACCCCTCTTTAATTATTTTTGTTTATTTCCCATACTATCCTTCCCATTATCAATTATCCCTTTCTATCCTATATTCTCTCTTAATTCCAAGTGTACCCCTGCTTCCTACACGTGATATCCTTCGTGGTTTAAATTGAACTTCAAAATATTTACACTTTTGCCACCTTGTTCTAAACTTCCATTTAATTACTCTTTTGCCATTCACCCTTTGCTTTAAGTGTTCTCTTGCCATAGTGGGTCCATAAAAAATTCTGAATACAAACCTAGACAATGGATCTCAATCTTTTATTGGATATCTGTCAACAAATGCAATTGATGCAAGTGAAGCTAGATGAGATCTACGACTACCTTCAACTATGTGATCTCAACCGTTGAACAATAGGTAGACAAACCAGAAGATGAATCTCCAATGGTAGAAGATGAGATGAAACCGTTGGACGCTGAAGATCAGCTTGTGAAAAAATTTAATTCGATTGATCTCATCAATGAATTGATCGATTTTATTTTTCTAAGTCACTACTTCACCAATGAACTTCGCGTCGTGGATTTCATATCATTCAATCTTGGTTTCGAAGGTGACTTCATACAGGAAAAGATGGATTCTAACCGATTGGTATTGATTCTTCCGTTCTACAAAACTCGTGGACGAGTTTTTCTCAACATCGGGGGAATTGATGCAGATACGCACCTGTGGAACGACCCACACCCATCTAGGTATCCAACCAGAGATGAACCAGACCCATATTGGTCCTTGGTCCAGTAGGATTTTATTTGGAGTTATTACGTAATCTTTTATTTCAAGTAGGATACGTAGGAGAGAGTAGTTTCTTATTTAAAGTTGGTTTAGGATTTCTTTTCCTTCTGAGTTAGTTTTCTTTTGGGATTTCTTTCCATGTTAGAGTTTTTCAATTTTCTACTTATATGCTTGTAATCGATTGAGAAAGACAGATTGAAGAAAATATGAATTGAGTATTTGTGAAGCCTGCGGGCGTGTGTGAACGGTTCTCCTTCCTCCCCTTTCTCAGTGCTATTTCTCCCTCTCCTCTGCAACTCTAATACCCCTCTCAGGGATTTCTTCCCTACCCTTACCGGCCTCCATCACCCTTCCTGCAAGTTTATACTATTTCTCTCTCCTGCCAGACTCTGTTTCAAAACTTTTTTTTTCCCTATAAGTGTTCTTTCAATCGAAATAGGTTATGCTCACCACTTGTTTCTGGTTAAATCGATAGGAAGAACTGAAGAAGACATCAATTCTCATTAGTTACAAGGACAAAATTTGTTTACATTCCAGCACATTTATTCTTTACTTGTTTTTCCACATTATCCCCTATAGTTTCTGAAATTCCAGATTGAAATAGGTTCTACTCACCACTAGTTAGTTGAATACCTTGACTGAATTCACATTTCAGAGACATCTTTCAGATGGTATGGATTGATTGAGGCTAGAAATATCTTATTTGCATAGGCTAAGCTGAGGGCACTGCTCGAGTTTGGAGGATCAAACACCAACAACAAAATCGGACTCCAGGCATTGTGTTAGTCACTAACTGGGCTGAGCTAGGTGAAACTATGAACCGGAGATTCTTCCTGCCAACTACAAATAGCGTATGCACCTCAGGCATGCACAGTTGAGACAACAAAGCCTGACAGTTGAGTATGCAAGCAAGCTTTACTATTTAGCCACTTGATCTGATTTGGAGTGGGGGTGAGGTATTGATGGGACAATTCTGCAATGGGTTGCCCCCACAAACCAGCTGATGTAGCTAAGTCACTTGGGCTTATTTTATTGCAAATAAGCCTTGGATCGTGTTATGTATGTGTTGGGCCTTTGATCCCATGGGTTTTCTTTGAAATGGGCCACTTTAATAGGCCTAAAATATGGATAGAAGGTAGAAAAACGGGATTTTGTTCATTAGTTTAATTAGTTGTTATTTAATTCAATAAAGGCCCATTAGGCCATTAGTTGGTTGTAAAGTCCTATATGGTCTATTAGTCAGTTAGTCCTACTCTATGTTGGAGTCATAAAGTCAAGTCCTAGTCCATTTTGAATTCCTAGTTGTAGGAGAAGTGTCTAGTCCTATTAGGAAACTAGCTCCTAGTATTAGTATGATTGTAAGCTTCCCCTCTATAAATAGAGAGGCATATGTACCATTATTGGACAAATTTTGAATGAAAGAAAATTTGCAACTAAATACTTAGAACAGCTGAGAAAGCTGTGAGTGAGAAGCCCAGGCTGAGATAGCCACTTCCTTTATTCTCTTTCACCCTTCTCAACCCCCCATCTGTTTTATTCTTCTTTTTTATTTTGTTTGCTGCAACATTCAAGAGGTATAGTTCAGATTTTGATAAAAGTCTCCAAAAATCAGAACCGATCAACAATCCTAGTGGGAATAGGAGAGAGATCAATCTCCTCTCTCTCTCTTTTGTACTCTATTCAGCCAGGTCTTCAATCGGAGTATTCCAGGCCTCGTAAGGGTCCCACGATCATTACCTAGTCATTGTTGGAAGCATTCAGCTGCTGTTCTTGAAGGTTCTTTTCAATTTTCTCCTAGGTCAGAAAATCAAGAAAGCTTGTAACTTCACAACCAGCCGTCAGAATCCTCTCAACTTTGGGGGTTTTGTACCTTCCCTAGGAACTATCTACGCCCAAGAGTGCAACTCAATCGGACTCCTACATCCCTAGCCGCACCTCTCCAGCTCTATAACAGGTCTTTCTCTCTCCCATCGGGTTAGGTTTTGGGCTGGTTTTGCTCCTATATGGGTATTATATCCTTGAGGATTTATTTAATGGTATTATTTCTTTGTTTCTTACTCCTATTTGTATTGTTTGGGGTTATAAACTGCGGAGTTAGTTACTTGTAATATACTCCTGCATTACCAGCGCTGCACTAGCTTCCTGTCGACTGCCTACAATGGAGGATGTTGTACAGGTGGCATATTAGGTAGAAGATAGTCTGAAGCAGCCATATACTCGGAAGACTTTTTACAAGTAATTTTCCTAACGGTGATAGTTTCAATCAGCAGCAGCATTCTCCCCAAGAAAAGTCATTCAGCAAACCACATGCTAGTGGTTCATCTACGACATCTGCATGACCTAACTGGCCATATTCTCCACCTCTGTGTGGTTATGACAAACCTCATGTGAAGCCATAGGCTGCCATTCAGTGTTTCACAAGCAAAGGGTACGAGCATTAGTGCTCAATATCCCAACTGTTTGGTAGCTTACATTGATAAGAATTATTTTATACCTTATGTCGTAGAAGGGCAAGAGCAAGGCAAAGCGAGAGCCGGGAAGTCAATGGCAATGATAGTGATGAGGAGCATCTTTGTTTTATTCTTTGTTTTCCATTGACCACTCACAAAGTCTTTGAAGATGAAGATTGACGCCACAAGCCCACAACAGTATCTTCCCAACTTAAGTGATGTGCAATGACCAACTATGCAGCATGGTGATTGATGGAGAAGGTTAAACTAATGTTGTTCGTAAGTTTGGATGGCAGACAGAGCCACGTCCAAATCACTACAACCTTGCATTGGTGAATTCTTGAACGGCGAATACCAGAACATATCACTCACTACATCCAAAAATTTCCATTAATGAAACATGTAAATTCATTGGAAATCAAAAATAT
>NC_056563.1:36268193-36268892 GCF_013358625.1 Macadamia integrifolia | reverse complement strand
GAACCATTGGTTTAACTGAATAATTAAATAAAATAGATAGACCTTTCTCTTTGTCTCAGGTCGTTGGATCTTCTCAATTAGAAGATCTCATTCGAGCAATATGGAATCCTGGTAACCACGAGTGTCTAAAAGAGTCGTAATCCTGTCTTCAACAAAGCAAAACACTCTAGATAAATAGGGAAGACCAACTATAAAGATTCAACAAACCATAGCACTCGGTATTCAACCCGGGCAGCTATTGGACTAAAAAAAAATGCTTCTCAAGCATCGATTTCGCAAGGTCCCCTCACCTCATCGTATCGAAAAAGGGATGGACAATTTCAATATTTCATAGATAGATCATACTAGATGATCACAACTGACCAGTGCTCTCATCAAGGGCATTGTTTTCTCAATCTCAATCTCACACTCAAAAAGCATCAATCAAGCTAGCCTTCCTTATAACGTTGAGTTGAGTTCAGCCATTCCTATTATAGGGCTTTCTTGTGTACGTCATACTTGGCGAAACCGCCAAACCATTTTAAGGTATTAAGGAAGCATACACCTACATCAAGACAGGAAAACGCATTAGAACACTCTACAGACACCTGTAGAACGATAGGCAATGGAGCTCTTCTTTAGGAGTTAAACTTCCATTCGTCCATATTTCGAGAAAAAGGATCTCTTGTTTCTGGTTTCCATTCCCATAAGAATGAATAC
>NC_056563.1:36253699-36268173 GCF_013358625.1 Macadamia integrifolia | reverse complement strand
ATTCCTCTTTCTTATTCTTAAGCAAGCCCCCGAGAGGGCTTAGTTGATCCATGATTTATGTTTCATCTTTCGTTTGTTTCGAGAAAGACATCGATCAATTCCGATTTTCTTTTTCTATTGATTCTTTTCACACTAATCTCAAGATTATTGATAGGTGTTTGCTCACATACTTTATTGGTGGATTCATGAATACAGTACATGGCATCTTCCCTCCGACGGTGTCATATTCTTCTCAATCGATCATGGCTTTTTGATAAGAGGTACAACATTGTGGGTATGTGAATAAAGCACACCAACAAAGAAAAGAAGTTTCTTATTGCTAAAGATCTCTCTGACATTAAGCTCAAGAAGGTAGCGGGATCATTCCTCCTCCAAAGTGTTGACTCAGATGGCCTCCTTAGTCCTTAACTAAACTCGAAGGAATTGAATCATTTTCAGAGGAGAATTGATGCAATAGCAATTGAATGGTTGGACCCACATGACCGGGTTCGGAAACCCAAGCCCCAACAGAACCGACACAACTTGGCCTAATAAGGGCTGGTAGTAATTTGATTAATTATTTAGGTTGAATTTGTAGTTTTCTATTTCTTTTCATCTCTCATAATTTGTTTTGAGTTGGATACACAGGAGTAAGTTAATCTGGGGAGTCTTTGTTTCTACTCTTAATATACTTGCAACCAAACTCAGTTTTTAGATTTGGAAAAGGGAAAATTGAGATTGGGTTTTTGCTCAATGTGAGTGTGGCATGACTCTCTTTCTCCTTGCAGCTCTGAGTTCCATCTCAGGAGTCTTTCTTCTTGCAGCTATGAGTTCCATCTCAGGTGTTTTAACTTCTCACATTGGGCCTCCACCACCGACTCTTCAACTGCATCACTCTTCCTAATACATGATAGTAAACGGGCTAGAAAGTTCAAACCCCCCCCCACCCAAAAAAAAAAAGTAATCAAATGGAAAGCACGCATAAGATGACAATTAACATACACATGCTGTAACCTGAACCCAAAGATTGACCAAATTCACTAAATCGAATACATTTATAAACACGGAATAGAATCTTAATTCATTGTACCTCTTAGAACCACAGTTGCAAGGAATTTTTTTCTCCTCCAGTGGGAACTTGTAGTTATATGTGATTTCTTCACCAGAAGATATCTGCCTCTTCGCATAAATAAAGATCTTCTTCTGACCATCAACACTGATAACCTTGGTGTAGCAGTTAGGCTGTAAATATAGTGTATAAAATTAAAACAAGACTCTTGCAAGGCATCCCCCTAGTGCCAAAATGTGACATGTTTCTAATTTATATAAATTAACCAACAATATTATAATCATTTTCCTTCCTCAAAAGTCGATGAAATAATTCAACTTTGATACATAAAACAATCAAATCCAAGCACATACCTCACATGAGTGGTTTATAAATCTTGCAATTCCACCCCGCTTTGTAGCATCGACCTACAAATGTTCAAAAGAATCAAGGCCTAAGCTGAAACCAGGCTGTAAAATATAAAATAAGTAATTCACATATCAAAGAATATTCAATATAAAACATGCAACAGAAGTGTATGCCACATGCATAAAGGAAAATGAATATATGGCATCTCCTTAAAGTAAATATATAGCCAAGAGTTTGCGATAAGCATGTACACTTTGTACAGAGTGAATTCAAACACCCAACATCTGTTTGATGCACATATACAGGAGAAAATATAAGCCAGAAATAAACTTTTGCAAGGTTACTACTGTCTGCTCTATTAGCTAGATATTATGTAGAACACAGGGAACAAATTCAATGCGGAGACCATGTAAGATGGTCTATAACAAGCATATTACTGTAAAAGTGGCAACTCAATTGTGCTCCTGACAAAGCTAACTACACAATTCAAAATTTACATAACATTTTATAATGTAGACTAGAAGGTCACTACAAATGGTTAAAAGATGATAACGCAAGACTAAGAATTAATAAAAGCCAACATAAGGTGCATAAAATCATAGTTCGCAGACTAAGAAGCAAGAAGCAAGAAGCAAGAAGCAAGAAGCAAGAAGCAAAAAAGCAAAAAGCAAAATGCAAAAAGCAAAAAATGGGAAGAGATCAGAAAGAACCGGAAAATCCTAGCTATTCAATAACCAATGAGGGAAAAGAAACCAATAGAAACAAATAACACAGAGAAGGAACTAATTGAAGAGATTCCCAAGTCCTCAAACATTCATCGCTTCTTATTCATTGTGGGATGTGGTTGATTTGTCAACAAAAGAATCACCATGTTTTTTCGTTCCTTATTTTGAAAACTGAAATCGAGTATATGGCATATTTTTTGGAATTCCTAATGATGATATTTCCAGATATATATAGTAAAACTACCATTTGCATTATTTTACTTTTTCCTGAACAGCTCCAAATTGTTTGACACTCTCACACGTTGTTTCCCAAATCCTCCATTTTTCATCTCTAATGAAAATTACAAAAGTCAATGGGCGGAAAGAAGAGACTTCCTTACTTACCACATAGCCGTCATCCAATCTAAACAGGTAACTGCTGCCTATTCCCATCTTTTCATATTGACGTTCGCGTATATCTGATATCTGTAAATTCCAGAAAGCAACACCCATGTAATGGAGCATTTACTACTGCCATACATGGCTCTTCACTACCACTTACCACTAAGTAAATCAAAAGGATACTTAATAACACAACCTACATTAGTAGTGAAGGTAAATCGGTTAAAACGTACCCGTGGACGAATCAATTCACCTACATATTCAATTACAAAGTCCTCCGCTTCAATCGGCTCGAGAGCAACAAGACCCCAATCATGTATCTTGCTCCGTTGGAAACGTAGACGCTTTTTTCTTGCCTGCAAATCACAAGAAATAACTCAATCTAAAATATTAGGTAAAACAATTCCTGACTAAAAAATCATTGTTTTACCTTTGACTGAGTTGCTTTCAAAAGATCAGCACCATCTGCAGCAGCTAGAAGATTACGGAGCTTAACCCTATTAGTTCTTGCAGAAAGGCCTTTTGCATTTGAACACTGAGATACACTAACTTCTGACCCTAAATACTGAGTGTGAGCAAATTGAGTTCCTCTAACACGAGCTCTGTCAGCAGGACTTGCATTCAGTGACCATTTGTGCCATTCCCAACCATCAATTGAAGACCGAGCGCAGCCATCAGATTTAGGGCATGGATTTGATTTTCTGAACATTGTAGACTTGACCTTCCTTACTGCTTGTCTATTTGGTGCTTTCTTAGCCATAACCGATAAAGGTGGTTTGAAAGCCTTAGAAGGTTCCGGTGGAACGCCATACACTAAAAGGTCTCTTTTCAGATATGATTCCTTAATTTCTGTGCACATGGAATTACAAAAAAAAAAAAAAAATCCCCTTTCAGTGAAATAAAAAACAAGCTACCTTCCAAGTATAGGAAGGAGGAGAAGAATGCAATGGGGAGGGGGGGATAAATAAAGTAAGGGGAAAGGTTCTCTAAAAGGCAGCATGATTCCTGCGCCAGTGAGAGGGCCAATGGGAGCCTGCCCAGAGCATCAACAGCAGCGAGATTACCACCTTTCATGAAGGGTGGGGCGGTCATTTCACTCCCCCTTGTGTCTGAGCATGGAAGCCATGCTGCCTTTCATGTTTTAGTTTCCTATAAAGTAAACACAGTTTTGGTGTCTTTTTGGAGCTGAGCCAACCAACACACTCTTTCTGAAATGTAAGACCACATCCCATGAAATCTACAACCTTATCAATGTGACCAGACTCCACACTTGAAGTTGTGCCCCCTTCCCACTGAAATTCCTTATGATTAGAAATGACCACTTCATGCTCTGCGTTACATCATATTCTGACTGAATAAATTCTCAACAAGATATTTTATTAATCTCATTCCATCCCATAAAGACTGTCCCATCTGGAAGATGGGAGAGAGCCACATTTGACGGAGGCTATTATGAATGCATCAACTAGTCTAAATTCATTTTTCCAGTATGACCGCACATTTAATTACTACATACATGAATAGTAAGTAAAAGAAGTGCAAAAAAAAGTATCATATAATGCTATAGAATAAAAAAGCATAGGGAAATTTTCCTTCTTTTTTTTTTTTTTTTTTTTTTTTTTTTGTTGGGGGGTGGGGGGAATCTGCCTTGTTTACTCAGTGTGAGGAAACATTATGGGATAGGACAGTAAAAAACACAAAAGAGCAGAGTCCCTTGCGATGATGCTGTACATTTCTAGAATGGACACTTCTAAATCACCCCCAAAAAGAAAAAAGAAAAGAGGCAAACCAAAACATACTCTGATCAATGCGAGTTTTCTTCCTCAACATACGAGCTGAACTTGCTGGTGAGCAGTCCTCAGGCAATCTAATCCCATTTACAGGAGATTCAGCTTTACGTTTACTTGCTTTATTCTGAAAATTCACATTTACTCTTTCCACTGTCACTGTATCTGATGGAATTTCGGGAATCTTGTCATTCCCAAGATCGTCCCTGCCTGGATGTGGCAATCTATTGTCCCCAGAAGCTATTACCTCCGATAAAGGGCCTAGCTTGTTCCGTCCATTTTTTTTCTTACGAAAATATGTATATTTACGAAGCACCAAAGATTCATCTGATGAGCCTGCTTGGTGCCGCTGCCTCGATCGGTCCTCAAGTGTTTCCTGTACAGCAGGAGAATCCGCAGCCTTACATTAACCAGACACAATCGTTCCATCATGAATACAAGCATAAGCATAACAATTAGAACCCAAAATATTATTATATTTAAATAAATTTAAAAAAAAAAGAGGTCTATACATGTAAAAGTTGTAGTAGTTCACATGCAAAAGAGAATTCCAGAACAAAGCAAGAGTGGAGATAAGTACCTCAGAGGCATTAGATTCATATTTTCTTCTCAATGCACACCACGAAAGGAAACATTGGCGAAGAACATCTTCAAAAACCGAAGAACTCCACTCTTTAAGCACATCAATGTGCAACCTTTGTCGGCATATTGCCGTAGTAACATATTTGCCAACCTGAGGAATGCATTCATTCGATAATGATGGTCGAAATCTGATATTCTCTGAAGGAACAACAGGTCCGGTAACATCTTCAACACCAGGGGGTGGGGGTACATTCAACTCTTTGTCATCAACTGTATCAGCTACTGGCAAGCACATCCTTTCAAATGCATTTCTAAAACGATATGAAGGAGAACTTTCAGATGGAGAAGTGGAAGAATGAAGAAGATATCTTGCAGCTAGCCCTGCAGTTTGGGAAACATCCGAGGAAACATTTTCTGCATAAATACCAGTGATTTTCTTCCTCCAAACAGCAGGTATATCGAGAGAACCAAAGCCACAAGACTCAGAATACTGACAGGTTCTGTAAGAATGCTTATCATGACAAACATCAGCCTGCAGTCAAAAGACCTGTTTTGTCAGTGACAGACTCAAAAAACAAAAAGATAAATACAGCTTAACCACAAGTACAATTAAATCATCAGATGAAGTTAACTTGCTGGCACAGGTGGTCCCATCATATACGAAAGAACACAAGGGTATATTGCATACTTCAAATTACAAGGATTACCTCATTATGTTTGTTTTCTGCCACAGAATCGGATAATTTTATCACTTCCACCTCTATCAATGTTTTGAAATACTCAACCAATGCCGCCTTCATTGACAAATGCAGCGCATCTTCTACTTTGTCTTGGATATACCCCATATCATCATGATTTTGGCTCAAGCAAGGAAGACAGTCCAGCTTCTGAGGCACTTCCTCCATGTAAGAGGAAAATGAAGAGTTGTCATGAATATCAGTGTTTATCCCCACAAGTCGAAAACCAGGACAATCAGCCTCACAAGTAAAAGACTCCTTTGGTTGCACCTGTACAACCTTTGACACATGAGATGACTTCAACTACAACAGGAATTACAACATTAGCAGATTTATGATAAGAGAAGTGCATACAGGCGCAGCAGTAGGCTTCCCATGTATGCCCATGGAATCCTTAAGCAACAAGTCCTGTTCAAGACCTGCTACAGCAGATGGTAATAGAGGATACCCCGACCAACGTCTTCTTTTCCGCCACGCACAAGAATAGTCTGCTACAGGGTCATAGAACACAGCATTCCACATAACTTGAATACAAGAATCAAAAAGCATTCTATGGCTTAGTGATAATGCCCCCAAGAAAGTTTGAATACTGCCAACATCAGTTGTACTTGTTGGAGATTCTATAGATGCTTTACAAACAGGAACAATCATGTCTGACACAGAACAAGCCCCAGAAAATTCATTTCTAGAAGGGTTGCACTTCTTCCTTTCCTTGGTAAACCCAGACTGCTAAAGCAAGTAACATGAAGTCAGCTCATGATGTACATTAGTAACATAAAAAAAATTCTACAGGCTGCTTATGACATTGCCATGGAATAACTTCTACCCACCAGATTTGCAGGCTCCTGTTTGAGCTGTTTCTGAGCTTTCTTCACGGCCAAAAACTCGGGTATGATGCTACTAACTATCTCATCTACCACCACGCGCCAAGCTGCTTTCATGATCCCTCTATGTAGTTGGGCACAGACTTCTTCTGATATTTCAGATATGAAACCTATGAAAGAGCGGCTTTGACTTTGTTGAGTCTCATCCACACAAACATTCTTGGGACTCTCCAGTCGGCATGCATTTACCATAGATATTAGAGGAAAGGGACGAAACTTGTTATCCGCATGAAATATCTACAAAATTCACCCCCCCCCCAAAAAAAAGAGTAAGAGAATGCATAATTGAAACCATTGAATGACAAAATAGTTGACAAAACACAACCACATGCATCTCTAATTAAAGGCACAAATTGAATTTTGAAATACTGGTTAACCAAGGTATCGATCAGAAAATACAAGGCAGATATTTGTGCCATCCATGGATTCCATGGGTATGCCCTCAAGGACAACTACTCCGTAACAGTTACAAATAAATAAGTGTGAACAAATTTAAGCAAAAGCCCACCAGAATCCTTCCTCCCTTCTTTTTCTTTCTTTTTTTTTTCTCTTTTTTTTTTTTTTTTAATCATAAACAAAAAAACTCAGCCTTGTCCCAACTTAATGGGGTCGGCTACATGGAGTCATGGATCTATACAAAACAAAGTAGGGAAAACTGAGGTCCAAACATTTCAAAAAAAAAAAAGTGAAGAGATGAGAAATGAAAGTAAGAGGAAAGAGGCCCAGACCAACAAGTCACGAGAATCTCAGCTAAATGGGGTCGCTACAGGATCTTTGCCCTCCAAGGCTCTAGCCGAGGTCATACTTGGGATAAGAACAAGACTATGCATGTCATTCCTCACAACATCTCCTATGATAATTTTATGATGCAGATAAGTTAGTTAATGGCTTATTTTATTGGAAATAAGCCTTAGGTTGGATTATGTATGTGTTCGGCCTTTGATCCCATGGGTTTTCTTTGTAACGAGCCACTTTAATGTGCCTAAAATATAGGCAAAAAGTAGGGAAACGAGATTTAATTCATTAGTTCAATTAGAGTCATATTTTGTCTATTTTCTTTGTTATTTCAGTTTTCTAGTCAGTTTAGGTATCCCAATTAATTAATTAATGATTGGGTTAGGCCTTTCCATTTTAGTGTTTGAGTCAGTTTTGAGTCTTCTATATAAGTTTTTAAGAAGCTACAGAATTGTACAAGATTTTATGAATGAAATTGCAACTTTTTGCTCCCAAAATTATGAGAAAGAATTCTTCAACAGCTGAGATAGTTGTGGGTGAGAGGCCCAAGTTGAGATAGCAATCCCACCATCCCATTCACATCCACCCAATCTCAATCTTTCTTCTTTTATTTTTATATTCTTTCATCATCTTCTTCATCCAACAAATAAGTATTGTTCTTCAAGTTTTCCTTGAATTTCTTAAGTCTTCTAAAAGTTTGGATGTCATGCGTTTTTTCAGATTAAGCAATTCAGCCATCCAATCAAACTCAAATTGTGACAAGACATTCAAGAACCCTAATTTGGAGATCGATTAAAATTTGGGCCCCCTTTCCGATGGCTTGATCTTGAGATATTTACAAAATACTGATTCTGCCCTTCCCTTCTCAAGATCTGAAAAAAGTTTTTGTTTTGTGTTCAAACAGTCACTATTTTTCTTTCATTTGTTGATAAAAGTTAACCTTTTAAATTTATTAAAGATCCTACCTGGGATTGGATCACTTGTGATTCGATTTTACATTATTTTAGGCCTGCCCCTATCTCTTTTAGCTAATTCACTAGGAATCCGATCACTCCTCCTTATTGGGGTGTCATCAAGCCTCCGTTGAACATAGCCATACCAACTCAACTTTCTAGAAGCTTGGCATTAATCGAGGAACCTCCCAATTCTGTTCATTCCTTACTTCATCCTTCCTAATGATGCCGCACATCCATCTTAACCTCATCTCCGCCACACATAACTTTTATGTATGACACTTATCAACTATCCAACATTCTGCCACATACATCATAATTGGTCAAACAACCATCATATAGAACTTTCCTTTAAGCTTTAAAGGAATGTCAGCCACATAGTACTCTAGTCGCAATCCTCCACTTCATCTGTGATCCATCCTACTTTAATGTTTTGCAAAAATATTATCATCTATGTCACCTTCTTTATTTATGGTTGAACCCTACACCCCTTTCTTCACAAGAGCATGTCATATTAGACTTTTAGGGACTGTCATTGGCTTTTTCCAGGTCAATAAAGACAATATGGAGATCCTTCTTGCTAGCTCTATATCTTTCCATGAGCCTCTTCAATAAGTAAACAGATTTTGTTGTGGATCCACCTGACATAAAGCCAAATTGGTTCACCAAGATATGAATCTCTCATCTCAAGCGAGCTTCAATAGCCTACTCCCTTAGTTTAATGGTCTGGCTCATTAATTTTATTTTTTTTTATAATTATTGCATTTCTGAATATCCCTTTTATTTTTGTAGACTATAAATACATTGCTTCTCCTCCAATCTTTTTTTAATGGTAAAAGCTTCTCCTAATCTCCTCCAATCATCTAACATCTTTCTTGAGTTAATAATCTTGTTAAAGAAATTGGTTAACCAATATACCCACATACAAATAAGGTTTTCCACACTTCTATTGGGATCTCATTTGGCTAGTGTCTTACCTAATTTTATACTTTTTAAGGCCTCTTTAACTTTCTCCACACTAAGCTTTCATATATAGTTATGAAATGCGGTGTCTTGTTGAATAACGCAATCCTTTGGGTCATTCCTACTGAAAATTGTCTACATTTAGTAGGTCACTAATATACTCATCCTATCTCTTCACGATAACCTTATTCTTTGACAAAACTTTTCCATCATCACCTTGATACACCTCACATGGTCAAAATTTCTACTCTTCCTTTCTCTCATTTTAGCTATATCTTATATATAGCTTTTTCCCCTTCTTTTTTGTTAAACCTCATAATTCTTCACCCTAGCAATCCCCACAATCTTTCCAGGTTCATTTCTGGCATCATAATACATCTTTTTATCTTTTATTTCTTCAGTCATTTGCCATGTCTTAGAACACTCTTTCTTGGCCTTAATGGCTACTTGAACCTCATCATCCCACCACCAAGTCTCCTTAAGGTATTGACAACTACCCTTCGCTTCCCCTAGAACTTCTGTGGCAATCCTCTTGATACAAAACATTTTGTTCCACGTCATATAGGTGACTCTCTCAAAGTCCCACTTTCGTTGTTTGACCACATTATCAGTAAAGGTGGTCCACCTTATCTTAAGGTACTTGGGTTCCCTCCTACGCTATTGTGCATTGTGGCACATATCCAGTACCACCAGTCTATCTTGGGTGGTTAGACTCTCCCACGACATGGTTCTAAATCTCGGGTTTCAACACTACCAAAATTTAGGTCAAAATTTCCGAAACTTGGTTGAAACCAGGTAAATTTTTTCTAGGCTATTGCTAGAAATTTGTGTTGAAATTTCCAAAACTTGGCACAACTAGGGTCGAATTTTCCAAAAGTTAGTCATCTCAGGGCTGGTCGAAACTCGAAACTTACGAAACTTTGGTCAAAATTTTTGAGATTTAGAACTATGTTCATAAGGATAACCTTACAGTCCTTACACAACAATTTGTCCTCCATTCTTGTTAAGAATAAATATATTTGGGTGGTACGATTCCCAATTTTGTAGGTAACTAAGTGCCCCTTTCTTTTTTGCAAAGAAAGTGTTCACAATGAAAAGATCATATGCTATCGCAAAGTCCAAGATTAAGGTCCCCTCCTTATTCCTTCCCCCAACCCCGTGGACTCCATGGACACCTTTGTATTCTCTACGATCACTCCCAGCATGTCCGTTCACCTTTAATAAAAACTGATTCATCATGTCCAAAACTCTAAACTAAATCATCCATGTGTTCCAAAATTGGCGATTGCTACTTTCATCCAATCCTACTTGGAGTGCATAAGCGCAAACAATATTGACAACCTCTTTCTCCAACACCAGTTTGACGGGCATAATCCTATCACCCAATCTTTTGACCTCCACTACATTATTCTTTAAATCTTTGTCTACTATATTGCCCACTCCACTTCTATTATTTTTTATTTCCCGAATAACAAAGTTTAAAGTCATCCAATGCCTTTGTTTTGTTACACTTCCATCCAGCCTCTTGGATACATGCAATATTTATCCTCCATCTCCTCATAACATCTATCAACTCCAGGCTCTTACTCAATAAAGAACCAATGTTTCAAGAAGTAATTTAATTTTATGCTTCTAGGCTGACAATTTTTCTCACTTGCCCTTCTCTACTAATCACCGCATCCGGGTATCAACATTGCAAGTCGCTTATGGGGGTCGCCCTAGCAATAGGAAGGAAAGACATGAAATCAAGAGAAAAGAGATCAGAAAACAAAATGATCCATGCATAGGTGATTGGCTGAATATAATAAAGTGTCGACTGCCTATCTAACACACCAATATAAGAAAATTGGAGATTTATATTAAATAAGCATGTAAAAAAGTGATACAAAGGACACCTAATTCATTAGAAGACAAATTCCAACATAAGGAATAAGGTACAAAAATCAGCGTAAACATGTACGTTAAAAAGGTACCACCCAATTCACTCACACGCATAAATAACACATACACTAGAGATGCTTTAACCAAATATAATAAGTCCGTTAGAATCAAACAAAATGGCAAGCATATCAGAGTGACGATAGTATTGTATAAAGGAATAGGAGTCTCATGACTCCAAGCACAAAACGAAAATACTAGATAACTACAAAAGGAGAAACAACATACACAACACGCAAGATGTAATATGGAGTCAAGCAAGCAATTTGTGCCATGTACATGATACAGCTAGATATGACCAGCAAAGTGAAAAAATAAGATTACCATAGGATTAAAGAGAAGTCTTACCTAGGGGGGGAGAGTGCTTCGGGGAAGCAGTTTTTTTATTTTTTATTTGTTACCTCTAGTTGGGGGCAAGGAGGGTTCAAGGGTGATAGGAAGGGGGAAAAGAGGAATGGAGGCTGGGAGGGAAGTCAAGTATGGGGTGTGTGTCATAGTTGTTAAGGCACCAAGGCGATGGAGGGGTGCCTAAATGCTTAGGCAACAAGGAGCCCGCCTAACCGATGCCTAGGGCCCCAAGTGTTAATTTTTTTTACTTCCCCTCTTTTCTAACATTATTAGCATATGCTACATATACCTTATATCATCAAAAATCAACATTTAGAGAAATATTCGTGTTCGCTAATAAGTTAGATTGGTCAAATGGTTTTATTTTTACATAAAAAAATTTTGTTATTAGCCTATTAGGTATAAAACAAAAACATTTTTCAAAAAATCTAAGATTACTGAAATCTGTGTTATACTGATATAGTTATGTTCCAGTTAAACTTATTTTTAAGTGCGTGACTACTGTTAAAATCTCTTGAATGAAAATAATTTTATGGACATCAAAACAAGTTTATTTTACCAGACTTGTAATTTTTAGCAATGTTTTACCATGATAATATTTATGAAATTTTAAGAATTGAGAAAAACCCCATCATTTGGAAGTTGAAAATGGCTCCTACAACCAAAAATCCAGACTAGGAGGTTGACTTTTTATCCTTTTGGAATTTGATTTTTTTAACTATTTTTATTGGATTCAAATAGAGGGTATTTGTTTATTTATTAATATTATATTAAGTAAAAGATAACTTAAACGATATTTGGCATAAGAGTTGCATTTTGCAATAAGGCGTTAGTGCAATAAGGTGAAAGTCGCCCAAACCCGAACTAGGCCGCCTGGACGCCTAGTCATTGCCTTGACAACTATGGTGTGTGCACAGAGGGTTCGGAATAGAGAAAAGATGTGTGCGAGGTAGAGAGAGAGAGAGAGGGTTGGTATCGGAATAGAGATAATTGCTCTCTTACAATGTTTTTCTATCGATCGGTGCCCCTGGTTGGGAGTGTTGAGGTCGGAACAACTGCTCTCTTATAATGTTTTTCTATCGATCGGTGCCCCTGGTTGGGAGTGTTGAGAAGGTCGGAGCAGGTAGAAAGGAGTGATTTGGGGGAGACTGAAGATAGATTGGTGGTTGGGTGAGATCAGTGAGGGAGTCGGGGGATGGGAGAGGGATGATAAGATCTGGGATGGGGTAATCGGAGGATTGGAGAGAGATAATAGTGGAAGAGGATGATGAATCAGGGATTGGGGTAACTTACCTGGTCTACATTTTAATGTAGACTGGGATATGGAGTCTAACCAAGTCTCAACTGTAGGATCTTTCTATCAAAAGAACCACTAGAATAGAACAACCATACAAATAGATCAGAAATAATGAAGAAATCAGTTCTGGAAATTAGGCTGTCGATTCAAGAAGTGAAGGATTCTGTGACCAAAATATAATCAGATGTGAAGAGACATAACAGGTACTGATATGGAGTAAGAACAGGTCATAAATCATGAATAAACACCATAGGAAACCAAGGAAATTAGAGTCAGTCTATTGATTTCAAATATGGGTAGAATAGGTCACTAGAAGACAAAATTTGGGAGATTTCTAATATCTCTTGAACACTTTGAAAGAAAAGGTTCCCCTTTGGGTCGAGTTCCCCCTTAGGTAGGGCCTAACTTCGATCCAAAAATCAGCCAAAACTGATGGTTGGTTAGGTCTGGGCAGGTTCTGAAAATTGCTAACAGAATATGCAATTTTCTGGGCAGAACTGAGAAGGAAACTCAATTTAATACCTGTAAGAACGTGAGCAGATCAGTAACACTTTGTGTAGTTGAGAGAAGAAGAAGATGAGTTAAGGAAGAGGACCTCTTGTGCTTCACCCCGCTGAGAGTCAATTGGATCACACACCAATTCCATCAGCCTTGATCAAACATAAGACAAATCTCCATGTAGAAGACAATAGCAACAACCATTAATTTTTTTATCAAAATCATCTAGGCCTTTAGGAGCCTCCTCTTCTTTATTTATAATGTTAATGAAGGAGAGAATTACAAAATAGAAGGTTCCTCAAAAAGGAAACCAAATATTCTCCTAATACAATAGCTACTAAAAACTGAAATTAGAAACTAACTGAAATTAGAAACTAGTCGAAAAAGGAAACTAACTACTGAGGACTTGACTCAATTAATAACTTGACTCATAAGGAAACAAATATAACTCAAATCAAGCCCAACTAGAAAGGAAACTAATGAAAATGGAAACTAACTAGTAATCCCGTACTCAATCTTAGAGCCCCCTTTTTAGACCCATAAAAGTGGTCTATTACACTCAAAACACATGGGATCAAAAGCCTAACATGTATGGAACCCAACCCTAGGCTTATTCCTAATAAAAACAAGCCTATTTTGGTAATTAATCTGCATCAACTCTCCCGGTCTTAAAAGAACTCGACTCCGTCGAGTTAGGTCGTGCTCCCAAGATTCCCTTGTAAGTCGCTCGCTGATGAGGTGGCACATATCTCGAAACAGAAGGGAGCATAACTCCAAGAGGAGGGAGAGTAGGTTGACGTGTCACCGGAGCAGGAGTCAGTCGATGACGTGGCATGTCTGATAATGCATGTGGCCTCATTAAGTACATACGACCTCCTTGCTTCACCTTTATAGTGTTCCGTGCGCCATCATAGAGAATGCCTGCATGTCGCTGCCAAGGTCGCCCTAGAAGAATGTCGCAGTGCGCCAATGAGGTGACCAAGCAGGTGACATGGTACTGTAGTGGCCCAAACTGTAGATGTACTCGAACAACTGCAGTGGCCTCTTCACGAGCTGTGGGTCCAAAACCTCGCACGTGAATCTTCTTGAAAAGCTGCTTCTGTGGAAGGTTGTGTGCTCGAACAAATTCAGCAGATATAAAATTTGCTTCTGCCCCAGTATCAACAATTGCATGAACATCAATAGGGTCGGAGCCGTGCAGGAGAGTACCCTTCTGTCTGAAGAGAGGAGCTTTATCAACTAGTCTATTC
>NC_056563.1:36194549-36253679 GCF_013358625.1 Macadamia integrifolia | reverse complement strand
CCTTGATCAAACACAAGACAAATCTCCATGTAGAAGACAATAGCAACAACCATTAATTTTTTTATCAAA
Source organism: Macadamia integrifolia (assembly GCF_013358625.1). Classification (NCBI taxonomy): domain Eukaryota; kingdom Viridiplantae; phylum Streptophyta; class Magnoliopsida; order Proteales; family Proteaceae; genus Macadamia; species Macadamia integrifolia. The sequence continues at coordinate 36,253,610 of NC_056563.1, read as the reverse complement.
ATCATCTAGGCCTTTAGGAGCCTCCTCTTCTTTATTTATAATGTTAATGGGGGAGGGAATTACAAAATAGAAGGTTCCTCAAAAAGGAAACCAGATATTCTCCTAATACAATAGCTACTAAAAACTGAAATTAGAAACTAACTGAAATTAGAAACTAGTTGAAAAAGGAAACTAACTACTGAGGACTTGACTCAATTAATAACTTGACTCATAAGGAAACAAATATAATTCAAATCAAGCCCAACTAGAAAGGAAACTAATGAAAATGGAAACTAACTAGTAATCCCGTACTCAATCTTAGAGCCCCCTTTTTAGACCCATAAAAGTGGTCTATTACACTCAAAACACATGGGATCAAAAGCCTAACATGTATGGAACCCAACCCTAGGCTTATTCCTAATAAAAACAAGCCTATTTTGGTAATTAATCTGCATCACATTTCCACCTAAAGTCTTACACCAGATTTTGCCCTAGAGCACTCCCAAATGACATGTGATTCCTCCCTAAAATCTTGTAAAAGACATGAACAATATGTACCAAATACATCAAATGCCTCTACATCTAGATGCCCAATCAACAATCTAGTTCTCCAAAACTACTAAACCCTTAGAATTACCTGGGTTTGCAAACTTCGGGCGTAGGGTATATGCTTAGTCCTATCTACCTAACCCATAAATTTTAGGATACAAGGTATGTGGCTAATAAGTCATGAGCCCCCTACAGCATAATGTAAGTAATAAGCCCCCCCCCCAAAGAAATTATAAATAATTTTTTTTAGATTTCAATTTTATGGTAAAGGATTAGATATACAATTAACTCCAAGGGCTTTAGTATGAGATTAAGCTCCATCATTATGAGCTCAGGGCTCTCTCCCTAGAGCTTGGTATTGAAGACAAAGAGACAACAAAAGCTTGTACCCTTATTCTACTCCATTTTCCAATGTCTTCTTCCAGATTTCCTTCATCTTTTTTTTTTTTTTGCCAAGTGGCTTTCTCTTCTTCTTCCTCATCTTTTCTTGTACCCAATATTCTTTTTTTAAAACAAAAATAGCAGTGTCCGAGCAAAAACAGAAAGATCGGGCAATATACCACTCATGTATCCATAATGGGTCATGTCAACACGGTACCGTCAGGTGAAGTGAAGGGCTGATAACAGAGAAATAACCCTATGTAGAAACAGACATTCAGTTCCCCAACATTAGAAAGACAAATCATCTACCACCCTAACATATTGTTCACTAAGCCAATCAAGAAAGATACGTCCTTCTCATTTGTAACGCAATCATGAATTAAAAAAGTTGGACAAACATTAATATAAAATTATTGGGCTTGGTGATTTGTGGGTTGACATGCAATAGGCCAAAATAAAAGGGCCAAATATGGGCAGTTTGGGAGGCATACGAATTTTCTTTTTATTTTTATAGCTTAGGTGCAACGGAGCCCAGCAATACAAGTCGTTAATTAGTCTCATTTAAGTAATTCAATTCTTTTTAAGCCTATCAAGATCATTATATATTTTATAGTTGTATAGAGTTAGTAAAAACCAGAGAAGTGACTTTTGTCCACCTGCCACTGAAGTCCTAGTTCTAGAGTACACAGATGAACAACCTCTCGCAATAATAGAGTTTGTTCGACAAACTTCATGTGAAATTGCTTGCTGGTAACAAATAGCTTGTGTGTCTCATTCTCTCTCCTATATCAATTTCAGATCTCAGATCCCAGATCTCAGACATGAGATCATACTTTTTAGATCAGCTTCTTACCCTTCTCTCACCTAGGACACTATCCTTATTTTTCCCTCCTCTTGCCTACTTTCTCTAATCGGATTCTTTCTTCTCTATAGACACTCTACCATTTCTTCTTATAGACTTTCGTTAACACTCTTTGCCCTCCTTTAGTCAAATACTACTATTTCTCCTCTGAATTCATACTTTCTAGATTAGTTTTAACCACATCTCTTCTCTCTTTGTTTTCATTAATTTTTCAACTTTATTACTTATTTAGATATGATAACTTACATCTTAGTTTCCACCCTTGTTTCTGTTAAGTATATACCTTAGATGTAGGATCGGATCTTTTCTTCAATAAATACGAGATTTCCCTCCCTATTCTTCTAGCGATCTTTCAGTAACCATTGGGTAATCCAATCGTTTTAACCCCTTCTTGCATCAACTAAGTGTTTCAACTTGTTCCTCAAATCATTGACGTAACATAATCTCTGCATTTTAAAATACTTAAGTTAAAATGCTAATTAAAACCAAAATATATCCTATGTCAGGGAATTGCCAAACCTATATTGAAATTGCTTTCCATATATTACATAAGTTTCTCATCAAAACATTAAAAAACACTAGGAATATCATTTAAAAGAAAACTGTCAATAATAAGAACATAAGCCTCATATTTTCTCCTACATTTCATTCACAAATTACTGTATTTTATCATACTTCTCAACCACAACATTTTGTGCTTTATTGCTATTAGCATGTTGCATAATTTTATTTTATTTTTCTGCTAACGACGAGTATCCAGGCGGGCCCATACTGACCCCACAACCACATGGACCAGGTCATACCGGGGTTGAATGAGAACCATTCAACTTTCACTGAAAGCAATGAAGAGCACTAAACACCCCCGTGTGAGTGCTACTAGCATGTTGCATAAGTCTCGTGATAAACTTGATATAAATATATAGGCAAGAGAATGCTACCTCATGGCGCAGGTACACGCCGGCTGGCAGCCAGTGGGAGGGCGCACGCGAGCATCTTCAGCGCAGGGCAGTGCACTTTTCACACTCATTGTGTCTAGGCATAGACACGCCAACAGGTTGCATTCTTTCTTCGTAAATATATGATGAGATGTGGTTCCTGCACCACCCACCAAGTAAGGGCTTCCCATATGGCCCAAGTATCTGCCATGTGGCAGCTTGGATACAATCCACATTTCCCAGACAATTAAAACCCAATGTCCCCTGCTCACGCATCAAATTTCAGCCCAAAAAGTTGGCCACGTAACAAAATAAAGCCTTATAAATCCCAAAGTACCATGACGGTGCATGCCACTACACATGAGAATGATTAGATTACAGTCTGAAATTTGACCATCCAAACCATGTGCTCTCTATCTAATGGTTGAAATTGCCACACTATCCTTCCATGTGACATAATGGGTTGCTAAGGAAACCTTTCATAGTTGGGTCGTGCAAATTTCACTTTGTCATATATTTTCACCATTTTCATCATCAAACAAGAAAAATGTGTTAGATTCACTTGTTCGATAAGAACTACCAGGCAATGTCCATGAATATTTCATTCAACCTCAATACCACAGTCCAGAAACTCCAATGCAGATGAACTCACTAAAGCAAGTGCTAGAAGGGAACTTCTCATCAAAAATGACACAAAATTTATATATATAATGACACAGGTTTCAGCAAAAATCAATTAGGTTTCCTACAGAAATCAAGACTTCTAATAAAAAAGTTTGAACCCCATGCTTATTGAATTCTACCTAGTCACACAAACTTCAACCCTAGAAGATGCCTTGTGTGGATCCCAAACACCGAAAACTCCAAGCTTATTCTAACTTCTAAAAGTTTTACAGTAATGTTTGGTACTACATCACTTCCACCAACAACCGGACCCAAAAGATTAAATCCCTCAACATCCACCCAACACAAGCAACCAACCATCATTACAGCCCTCAAAATCGTAGATCTTTGAATTCACTAAATAATAGCAAGTTTTTATCAAAAGAACCACCACACGACAGCCACTCTGGCATGCAGAACTTAGTTCAACATTGTAATTCATTGTTTCATCTTTCAAGTATCAACGGATTTTTTTAATAATTATCATCAAATATTAACCCTAAAATCCTTCTCTCTCTTTTTTTTTTGCAGAATCCTGTCTCAAAACCATACCTCAATTCAAATGAAAAGGCTCAAATCATAAGTCACAAAGCATACCATCAATGAATCATGAAGATATCCATAGCGATGCCAAGAATAAAGTTCTGCAAATGAATGTGGACCACGTTTCCTTCCCTCATCATCCTCAAACACCCAACACAATTCCTCGCTCGATTGCGACTGATATGCAATGGAAAAGGACAACCAATCAAACATAAACTTTGGGGAACTAGAAATCTCAAGGGAGGGGAAGAGCATTTCCTGAAAATAAAACAAAGCTTTACCAACTCAATTATTCTTAATTTTAAGCAAGTGAAGGGAGGGTACCATTGGTATGTTCAATGACACCCAGTTCATTCCTTCTGAGTTTGGATTTTGTATCTCCAAGCCACAACTACTGTAATTAACAGATGATTTGGGTGCACAGAGTAATTCGGGAGACACAGTGGAGGAAAAAGCATATCCAACAGATTCAACTCGTCCAACAGCCAGTAAGTTATTACTGCAAGAAGTATAACCATTTGAAGGCTCACTCGATAAGGTGGAGGTAATACTTGGAGTCCAATATGCAAAACCTGTGTTAGCATGTTCAGGGAACTGCTTGAGGTACTTCAAAGGTACCGGATTTAGTAGAGTCCCATTAACAACAGGATAGACTAGAAGTTCTTCTGGCAAGAACCCAGTTGATAAGCCTTCATGTAACTGTTCCTGAATGTAAGGACCGCACATCTGCCCACATTCATTAACATACATCCAACCACTCACAGCTTCAGCATATCTAGCATAACTATTGTCCTGGCAATGGATCCCTCCAACACTGCAAGACTGATGATTGTCACCACTAGTGTTCAGTGATTTGCAGCTTCCTTCCATTGCTACATGTGGACCTGCCCTGTTGATTGGGTTACATCCGGAGGAAGAACACTGAACATCATCCGAGCACCTACAGATAACCCACGAAAAAAATGGACATGAATTAAAATTAGCTCCAAGTCAGATACTGGGGTGGGGGGAACTGAGCGTAAGAACATGAAGAGGAGAAAATATTGAATTATTGATACCCATCGGATGAGCAGCCTTCCGTGTGTTGCTGTATTTGTGATACAATATCATCCCCGTTGCATATACACATACTGGAAACAGCATCAAAGTATTCCCAAGCAGAACTTTTCAGCCTCATTTTGGAACAAAACGAATGGCTACACTCATAATATTCAACATCCGAGACACACGAGTTAGCGTTGCCACAAAAAGTAACTGAAGCCACCATGACCTAAAGAAGTTCCAACAAGCAACCTCGATCAGGAAAGAAAAATAAAAGGATTGCCTCTCCACGAACTCAAAACACAAATGAGCAGAAAAGAAAATGAAATACGACATATATGCAAGCTAAAGCAGAAAAGAACAATAAGTATCCTATGGTGACTTTATACTGGTTTCATCGGGTGGTGAATAAACAGGGGACCATAAACGAACCCATCTATAGTGATATCTAACTACGATAATCAACAACTTTAGATACTTGAACACCATGATCTTCAGATAAAGTTGAAATAACATAAAGAACAGATACTTTATCTCTTTGAAAAAGGGAATGGGTGGATTAACAAAATTTCCAAAGCAAAACCCTAAAGAGAGAGACAGCTTGATAGATCTTATATTCCTTTCTACAACCACAAGATTGCGACGCAAATAAGACAACAACAACCTAAGACGCTCAAAAGTGAACTTTTTCTTCGGCAACAATTGGACAAGAAGATGATAAACTATCAAATTGGGGCACAGAGTTTGAATAAGAAGTTCCAAGGAAAAAGAAAGAGAGGGAAAAAATAAGGTTTACCAGATCCTGAATGTCCAGAGAGATCAACTGGTACAGGCCCAATGGAGAATCTATGGCGGTTTCGGGCATCAGGAGTTCGGGACTACCAGGTACGATGCTTTGACCAACACATTATGAAAAACAGATAGGTACTAGCGATGGAGCAGATCGACGACGAAGATATGGAGGAGAATCCGCCCACAACAGCACCAAGTATCGACGGGAAAAAAAGCTTGATGGCCACAACAGAAAATTAGGGTTTCGTTCTGCGCGGAGTTTAGAGGACTGCAAAATAAGCGAATAAGCGAATAAGCCAATAAGCCAGATGGATGACAAAATTACATATGGGGGCCTAGCGAAGATTGCGTTAAAACATATAGAAAGGGTTTTCGACGCCACTTGTATGGGGAATTTACCACGCCACACCAATCAGGGTATAGAAAATGATTTCTTCAGAATGTGGAGAGAATGGGAAAACTTCCTCATCACATCGCGGGATTATTTTCTCACCGGTGGTTAAGCTCTAGTTGATGTATCATGCATCGGCTTAAGTGCGCCTCCAGAATCACGGTTCAAATTCAGATCGGTCGATTCAGCTGGTTCGGATCTGATCGAGGCTGATCCCAATTCTCATCGATAATAATGAGTGGACAACTTATTTGGTGGTCAGCTGTGACCTGGATTACTCGATCGAATCAATTCTACCATCTGCTGCAAGGTGCAAGGTTGATACATGGCGGCATCATAAACTGCATGATGGACACTGGTGGGAGTAACAAAATAAAAGAAGAGAATTACTTGTATTCAATTGAAACTTGTGAAGTTAAAAATGACCAACTTACTCTTATGGGTACTAACTTTAAAAAAAAAAAGATATAAGACCTTCTTTGGTAACACTTTTACTTTTGATTTGTACTTATTTAATAAAAATCATTAATGAAAATCATTTTTTATCAAAAACTAAAAAAATGTTTGATAAACATTAATTATAATAGAGCATGGAATAAGAAATTGTTTGGTAATTACATAAGTGTAAATAGTTTTTACAATGTTTTTTGAAGAAATTACTCCAAATTACGGAAAGATTGTCCTACATTTGCCCAATGCCCGCATATAATTTAAGTAGTTCTCCTTCACCCATCTTCCAAGTTCCAACCCAATTTGTGGAACAAAACCATAACAGGGTATTATGTTACAACCTTTCTTTTTTCAAGTTGACTTTGATTTAAGTCAACCCAAGGGGGTAGTTGTAATACCCTACTTCTTAAACCCGATCTGATTACAGGGTTGACCCGGTCTAACCATGCAAGACCCGAACCGGAGAGAGTTAAGGCGAGTTTCTTATGGACCATGATGGCAAGGGTGACCTTAAACACAGGCTGGCCAGACAAGTCCGAGCCAGTGCCAGAGGAGACGGAAGTACCCAAGCCGTGTACATGCACATATCATAAGGTCATGTACGGATAAAGCAGGTATGTAGCCGTATCTTATGGCGCATACGTATATTACATCTTATGCCAAGAGTGAGATTCGTACCGAGAGTCGAACTCTGTCAAAATTCCACTTGTTGGCCAAGTTTTGGCCCTTAGGTGGGCTGTCACAGGTGGGCGGATGTGACCCACCCATGAGGTTACAAGATGTTTTAAAATGTATAAATAGCTATCTTATGTTTTCTTTTTTTCTTTTTCTCATTTATGACACTCGGATGTTTGGTGAGAAGAGTAAAGAGGAGAGAGAAAATAAGGGAAAGAATAGGAAAAGAGAAGGAAGAGGAAGAAGAGATGGATTTCAGCAGCGCCGAGGTTTGATCTTCCCATTCCGACGTCGGAAGAGTGATCTCCAATACGAGATCTACGTATAGAGGTGAGCAAAGGCTGGGTTCCTTAAACTTTCACCATACCCAAGTAAAACCCTTGATTTGGGTAGAGTTTCTTGAGGTATTGTAAATCCCCCTTGAGATAATGAATCTAAGGTTTAATAGATGATCTATGTGTTGATTTTGAAGGATTTGAAGAAGTGCTTACAAGATTGGTAAAAGCATTGGTGATTTGAAGTGATTTTGGGGTTTGAAGGAGTTATTAAGCAAAGAAGGTAAGATGGCTTTCCATCCCTTAAATCTAACATAGATCTAGGTTATAACCATCTTATGAGACATTGAATGTGTGGATAATGGGTTGGAAATAGCCCCATTTGATTCCCCAAAGGTTGGGGAAGGTTTCAGGCAAAAACGGCATTTTCCCGCCAAGACCGGTGGGCCAAATGGCTTGCCTGAGGGCACCCCCCTGAGAGGGCAGACCCTCGGGGCCAACCGACGGGCTGACTGGTGGGCCAACCTGCCCGTGGGTCTTAGCAGGACCCTCAGGCCCAACCGGTGGGCCAACCAGCGGGCCGACCTGCCCGTCGATCAAGATCGCTGGGTCTAACTGGTGGGTCATGATAGGTGGGCTGTCCGACCCACCCGAGAGGCTCCCAACATGATTTTTACGTCCGAACGGACCCAAAACGGACGTGCGACCTTCTTTTAGGATTCTAAACATGATTTTGTCATTGGGTCTTGTTAATCTTGATCCCAAAGTGGTGAAATACTAACGTCGATCACTCATGATAGGTCCACCAAATCTTACGTTTCTCGCACCGGATCTCACCCGTACCGAGCGTGAGTCCTTGTACACTACAAGTAAGTGGGGAGAGGACGTTTGGCCTTGTTTCAAGGCTTGTTTGGCATTCATCTAATTGTATCTAAATTAGCCATGTCATCATGCAAATGCTATGTAGCTTAGCCATCCTCATATTTTATGCCATGTGTGCTGTGTTTATTTCTCAATGCCAAATAATGATATGCTTATGTGATGAATGTTGACATCATTGTGCATGATGCATTAATAGACTAGATGTCGTAGTCAGCTTGGAAACGAGTGCATTGGTGGCCCGTGGAATGGGACACGGTGGCACTATGCAATCGTACTATGTCATATAGGAGCATACGGTTTAGGATTATCATATTCCAGTGCTACGACCCTTCGTAACAGGGGTTGAGGTGTTGGGTTACCATTTGGGGGGAAGCAGTGGTGGCGGTTGTTGGGTCACTGTGGCGGTTAAACATACGCCCAGCTGGTCATTGGGACAGTCGGCAACCTCGGTGGTATATTCAAGAGGGCCAATCGTACTGCTTTTAAATTGCTGGAGTCAGCACCTTTAATTTCTGTCATTTACTTTATGTTGAGAGCCGGTGGTCGGCATGTTTTACTTTTTCGAGTACTCAAGATGGGCCTTCTCCGACAGCCCTATAGGCATATCGCGGGATGGAGTTCGCAGCTCGTACCAGGAGTATACGTGCATTGTGGTTGTAGTAGCACTAAACCAAGGACTTAGTAATGTTGTTTAGGTGGATGTGATTAAAAATGAATTGCATAGTATATAATGCATATGGTTGTGATTTGTTGTATGGACTGCTATGTGGTCCTTCTTTTCACTTACTGAGCTAGTGAGCTCATCCCACGTGTGCACCTCTTTTATATGATTTTGCAGGTCATCAACCTGAAGAGCACGGGTCGGGCCCCACAGTTGAATTCCCTGAGGAGGATTGGTGGGTCCCTGAGGAATTAGAGCACGGCACGGATTGCTCGTGCGAGGGATGTGTTGCGGGACCGCAGCTCTGATACCGAGCTGAGCCCTACCTTTTGATGCCGAGCTGAGCTCTGCTTTTGATATCGAGCTGAGCTGCACCCTTTGAGTTTTTGATGATCCCTTTTGTGTACTTGATATGTAAATTGTATTCTTTTGTGTAAATATCATGCTTGCGGGCTCACGTGTACTTAACTATGTATTACAATTTGGGTATCAAGTATAATGGGAATATTTACAGGTAAATTTAAGCCTTCCGCTGAACTGATGAACACTTTCTTAGTTGTGTGTATGCTGTGGTTGGATACTGTATCAGATGATCCTGGCAGGTTTAGGTTAACCGGTGTTAACCCGGTCACTGGCCCGGTTCTGTGTGAACGAGGTGTGACAGTAGCGTAGTTGGTGAGCAACGAACTTGGTACGGTCCTAAGTTCGACTCCCACTAGGCACACATTGGGCCACTCACACGTGAGTGTTTAATGTTTTTCACTGTTTTTAGTGAAAGTTTAATGGTTTTCATTTAACCCCGGTATGACCCGGTCCATGCAGTTGTGGGGTCAGTATGGGTCCGAGGAACTAGTCAGGCCGAAGGCCTGAATACCCATCGTCAGAAAAAAAAAAAAGATTTAGGTCATAATAAGGATCATCAACCTGGTGAGAGCATCGACTTTGCAAGCTTGCTGCTGTCGCAGTCAACTTGCAACTTCCATCTTTTTTAATCCAACATATGCAAGTTCGAAGTGGGTTAAGGAAGGCATTGTTTTGATTATTGAATGAATGAATAGTAGATAGGGTGGGTCTTCCATTTGTTTGAACATCCTTTAATTGTGCTTTGCTTACTCTTTGAAATCTAAAACAGACCTGTAAATCACTAGGGTTGCGTTTGGTAACGTTTCTATTTCTTTCACAAATGACGTTTCGTATCAAAAACATAAATTTCAGTTTTCTGTGTCAAAATGCCCTTTCTTTTTTTTCTTTTTTAACAAAACTAGAACAACGGAACTACCTTTAGTCGTTCTGTTAATTCTCGTTTCAAGTGTTTTTTTTTTCACTTTTTGTTAAAAAAAAAAAAAACGAAACACACCATAAATGCACCAAACGCTTTATTCCTATTTTCAGTTCCCATAGAACGAAAAAAACTCCAGAAACGATTTTATGGAACGTTACCAAACAAAACCTAGTATTAAAAAATTGTTTATCATATTGATTAGCTTGAGACTTGAGAGACATTTCATTCTCGTCGTCTAGCTTCCTTATTTACTGATTCAAGCAAAAGAAAAATGGTCGTTTCATTGACCAAACCCAAGATGGAGAAACATTGAGGCTGGCTTCCAATAGGGGTTGCTGGTGTTGCAACGCATAAGGGGCAGGGCATAGGATGCGTAGGAGCAGCTGCACAGGGCATTGCAAGGGTGGTGGTGGCATAGGGGCAATTGGTGCACAGGGCTAGGGGTGTCAATTATTGGCCCGACCCGACTAAACCGATCGGGACCGACCGTTTATAGACCGGCCCGACCCGGACCATTTATTAAACGTGTCGGGCTTGAGCCCGGCCCGTTTATAAATGGTCGGTCTCGGTTTTGCTACTTGGACCGTCAGGCGCCCGACTGAGACCGATCGAATAACGCCCGATCGAGACCGGCCTATTGTGCACCGACTTGGCCCGACCCTTTAATGATTGTAAAATACCTATTTTACCCCCCAAATTAAAGAATAAAAACTAAAAAGTAAAGACATGTTCACATTTTAAATAATGGTTATATTTGGTATCATTTATTGATTTATTGTCATTTTTTTGGGCTTGCATGAGTGGGCCGGAATATAATAGCACATTTTAAAGAGGGCCCGTTTATAAACCGGTTAAAGCCCGTTTAACATTAAACATGTCCGTAGCCCGGTTAAGGCCCGACTAAAGCCCGATTAAGGTAGCCCGATTATAGCCCGAGACCGACCGACCGAATATAAAGTGTACCATGCCCTCAATAACTAAGCCCGATTAGTTAAATGGGCGGACACGGTGTAGCCTTTGAAAGTCTTCAAGCCCGATTAAGCCCGACCGGTTGACACCCCTACACAGGGCCCTCGAAACAAAGGGTTTTTGTGCATGGGCAATTGGTAGCAAAATCGCAAATGAAGTGGTAGACTCCTCCAAACAAAGGGTTTTGTAAAAGTATACAAAATTACCAATTTAACCTAGAGTTTGAGATGTTATAACACGTGCTAATTAAAAGTATAGCGCATAAATGAGGAAAATTGGTTTTGACCATAACACATAAATGACTCTTGATCAAATTGTATTTTTTTTTTTATCAAAAAAAAATAATAATAGAAACAAGCTCCATAAATGAAACCAAATACAACTAAAGTTGTTTATGTGAACAAAAATATAAAAAGAAAAATGATACCAAAAGGGCCTAAGTAGTGGTGAATGGATTCTTATTAATTTCGCTCATCTTCCATCTCAAAAATCCCAACCAAGTTGGTCGGTCCGATAGCAACAATGTCGTATGACCTCTTCCCCCTAGTGCGATCTCTCTTCTCTCTCTCCCCCTCTTGAAGTCTCCTTTTTAATAGAAGAAACATCAGGAGTTGTCTCCACTGAAGAGGAAACACCTTTAGTTGATCCATCCACTTATCCCCATAAATATATAGATCAACATATATGATAAAAATAGATAAAATGATGATAGATCAAGTTTCTTCAAACCGATAGCTCTGTTTGGGTGGAAATACGCTCTATGGGTTTTGCCTGGGTAGGGCAAAGTGGTTATGAAGCTCTGTAACTAGGGTTTTTCTGAACTTGCATAATGGGCTCAGGAACCATAAGCTTTGGTAAGAGGAGGAACAAGACTCACAAGCTCTATGTGAGATGCAAACACCATGACTTTCATCTTCATAAGAGCAGATGCGCTGCCTGTGGTTACCCTTCAGATCGTACTAGGAAATATAATTAGTGCGTGAAGGCCATTAAGAGAAAGACGAATTGAATTGAATTGATTGGTTGAGATACATCAGTCGCTTGCCCCGTATTCATGACCAACTTCTTTTGTTTTAATTTCAATTTTCATGAATTTTATAATCTATATTCCTGGTTATGTTGAAAGAGTGTCATGACCACATATTATTTTGGAGATGGATGAATTACAATCTATTAACATCCCTTTTTGGCTGATTTAAAAAAGAATCCCTAATTTATATTTATATATATTTTAAATCAGCCAAAAAGGGATGTCAATAGATTGTAATTCATCCATCTCCAATATATATATATATGAGGTTCCAGTCTGGTAATCGATCTCCGACAAGGCTTTGGTGTTTAGAGGTTGAAGACAACCTCAACAAGAGATCGTAGTTAAAAGGTCAATTCTTTACCCTCGAAGGGCAACTTGAGCATTTAACAATCTTCAAACCCATAATGTCAAACGATGAAAAATGAACGAAAAAGGGCTAGTTGTAATAAATCTTAAATGCAAGGTGGCTAAAGTAAACATTTCAAACTTTTGGGATATCAAGGTTCGAGTAATTTTCTAACTAAAATTAAAATTAGAACTGAGGGAGAGTGAGATGGTGGGGAAAGGGCCAAGACGCAAAGATAGAGGAGGGGAAAGAGAGCCAAATGGGAGGGAGAGGGAGAGGGAGGAGAAGGTAGAGCAGGAGGGTCGGAGGAAGAGAGAGAATTGCTAACGCAAGGGAGAAAAAGAAATAGGAGGGAGGGAGAATCACTTGGACTCAAACTTTGCGCAATATAAAGAAAAAGGAAATAGGAAAATTCCACGTAACTATGGTGATGCAAGTTGATGTGGCCAAAATTGACCAGCCGATCCTCCTTGCAATTCCTGATGCCTCAGTCGATCTGCATGGAAAAGAAGACAGGGGAGAGCCAGGCTGACCCGACGGGGGACTCTTTGATGCCTAAGTCAGATCTTTCCACAGCATATACTCAAGAGAGTTTTTAGTCAAAAGAAGTGATCTATCCCCACAATAGAGGCTTACCTTGGTATTTATAGGCTACTGATGGAGTGGAGAAAAGGGAAACGTCTGTGGAGATCCCTACTGGGCGTGGAGTCCTTAAGGAGAAAGGCTCTCTGATCCCAAGATTATTCCAGATTATGGGGCATCTTTTGAGAATATTCCTCTCTTATCTCGGAGGTGTGGGTTGTGAGAGGGGTGGATGCCTCTGATGACGTGTTGTGGATAGTCCTATCCTTGTGATCAGGGATTACATTCCTTGAATGTAGGAGTGGATGAGAACACGTTTCTGGGAGCCCTGCCTGATGATGCCGGGCCGAGGTGGCAACTCGGCCAGAGGAGAGGTTGAGGTGGCAGTATGGCCTGAGGAGATGCCAAGGTGGTAGCTCGGCCTGATGAGGGGCCGAGGTGGCAGTACAACATTAGTTCGAATGATCCTTGGTTGTGTTGTGGTCAGAGACATTTACCCTCATCACCAGCCCCCCGCTCTAGCAATTCAGTTTGGATAGCAAGAGCATTAAATTCGGTTGACTTTTGCGCTCGTGTGTTGTTCGTTCAGCACAAAACGCATTGGTTCTGCCATATGTCATAGCGCTGTAACTTCACCTCGGGCAGGCGAAGAGTTTGCTTTTGTTCACCGTTGATCTCAGCCAGATCTAGATGTTCATTCTTCACTACCATCACCTCTAAATAGGACATATTTTTTCCCATAAGACTTCGCATTTGTTATAGTGTTAAAGTCAATTCAGCTCGCTCCTAGCCTCAGTGCGATCATCTACAGAGTCTCAGAGCAACCCGGCGTCTTGAACACAACCAACCAGCTTCTCCAACTAGCTCATCCTCTCCAGTGCATCATTCTCAAGCTCATCCTTCAACTAGTAAGTAAGATCGTACTATGGTTGTGACTCGTCATTCTTCTTCTGCTCAGCCCTCAGTGTTTCCTAGCATCAGTCTCGGTGATCCCGATATGGTGTCCGTGCGTGACCCTGACTCACCCAGCCAGACCCCCTTGATGGCCGTGAGGCATGGGGAAAACCACCCATAGTGTCCCATTCCCGATCCTTCGTCCTCCAATGATGACACTTCAAGCAGTCTAGGCTCTGACGACAGCTCAGGTTCTGGTGGCAGCTCAGGCTCGGGCAACAGCTCGGGTACTGAGTCCATCGAAGTGGTCTCACCTGAGATCGTCCCAACCAGGGGTGATCCTGGCTCGGTTGCCGTAGCTCAGCCCCCCAGTGCCACGGCAGCAGCACTTCAGTGGCAGGCCCATCAGGCACTAAAGTCCCTGAGGCATGCCTAGCAGAGTCTGAGGGGGAAGGCTCCGCTTCATCCTCCGGAGAAAAGAAAACCACAGTTAACCCCGAGCATCCTTACGCCTAAAGTTCTAGACTTAATCCAGGGCCGGTATGGTATCCCCGATTACATGGTGATGCGCATCCCAGATAAAGGTGAATGTGTAGACGCCTCTGGGGATGAGGTGGCCCTTTATGACGTCACCTTCCAAAGCGGCCTTAGGATCCCAGTGCCTGAGCTGGTCAGCTCGATTATGGAGTACTGGTGTCTTGCCCCAAGCCAACTCACATCGAACTCCTCCTGGCGCACTATTCTTGGCTTTGAGGTGTTCATTTTGAAGTTGGGCCGAATTGCAATGTTGGAAGTCTTCTACAAGATATTCTTGGTGAAGAGTCACACCTCGGGGTGGTACTTCACAAAAAGGGACAGGGACGGTCCCTACAACGATTTAAAAATGTTTATCAACATGCCCTCCTTAGTGAATTAGTGGAAGGAGAGGTATTTCTACGTGGCAATGGAGGGGAACCCCTTCAAGAGCAGCTAGGTAAGGCCCACTTTGTCAGTGTTGAACCGAGCTCCTAAGCTATCCCTGGCCGATCTCCAGACATATTAAATGTGTTTGGGTGAGCAGGCTGTGGACGTCCGGATGTTGCAGAACGAAGACTTCCTGTGAGAGTGGGACCTGAGTGAAGCCCCTGGTGAGGGTTTAATTGAGTATGGTTATCTCTTTAGGTCAGCTCAGTCTTCGTACTAATTCAGCTTGGCTCATCTTTATTTTCCAGTGGTGATCGTGAAGGTAGATAACAAGGCCCTTGCCACGGTGGTAGTGGAGGCGAGGAAGAAGGAAGCTGCCAAGTAGGCCGCCAGGAAGACTACTGACAAGGGCAAGACCGTGTCGAGCCTAGGCCTTGGCATGAAGGCCGTTCCACCCACTGGTGTGGGTAACAAGGTCACGCCAATCACCATAGGGGGCAAGCTCAGGAAAGAGATGCCCCCACCCATCCAGTACTCAACTCAGCACAGGACTCCGGGCTCGCTCAAGGGCAAAGAGCTAGTGGGCTCAGGAGAAAAGGTGCCTGGGTAGACCGGTACACCGAACCGAGCCATCGTGGGCCCGGATGGCCAAAAGAGGAGGCACTTGCCTGTGGATGAAGTGCAGCATGGCAACCCCCCCCCAAAGTGGCTTGGATGGGGAAGCAGCTCGTGGATCCATGGGAGGACCTAATGGAGAATGGCACCGTGCTGGACCCCAACACTGCTTGGGTCTGGTGTCGCTGGAGCCATCCCAAGAGGGACATTACCACGTGAAAAGGTCTCCGACATTGTCTTTGCGGATTAGATATACATTCAGATGGGTGACATAAGTATCCTCAACTTTTATCTCTTCCATGTTCACCTTAATGTTTTGAGTACTGACCATTCCGTTGGGTCCTTACAGAGTTTTGCTTTTGAGGTTGAGGCTTCTCAATGATTTGAGAGCACGACCAATGGAGGACAAAGTGAAGCGTGTCTTCGTGGATATCTCCAGATAGTTGTGGGTCAGCTGGAGAATGAGAAGAAAAGGGCCCGTTCTAAGGAGCAAAGGGCTAGAGATAACGAGGAGAGGGCTGGCGAGCTAGAGCGTGAAGTTGCTAAGTAGCTCAGGACCAATAGTAACCTGGTCAAGGAGAAGGATGCACTCCAGAGGGAGCTGGCTGAAGCTCAGGAGGCCAGCAAAAAGAAGGAGGCTAAACTTACAGCTCGGATTGCTAAGCTGGAAAGGAAGCATCAGGCCGAGCTAACGACAAACGATGAGGTTGCTGCTGAGAGGTGCCTAAACTTCGAAGTTTGTCAGAAACCGTTAGTTGACATCAACGTCGCTTCATTCCAGGCCAGCTCGGAAGGTGCCATTCAGTTCATCCTGGGCAAGATGCCATACTGCGATCTATCAGACTATGAGCAGTACGCTCTTATCCCCACTCCTTCAGTGTAGCTCGTCGATCAAGTTGAGGTTGGTGAAGAGGTGACTCAAGCCGACCTAAAAGTAATCAAATGAACCAGCTTGCTCCCTCCTAAGCTAGCCCCCCAATCCCTGTAATCTTGATGCTATCTTCTCATTTTCTTTCTTTCTTCTTCCTTTGGGAGTAATGTAATTTTCTCTCTTCTCTTTTTTTTTTATGTAAATGTCTCCTTCAGGAGTAGTATAATTTTGAGGGTTTTTCCCCTCTTTTATTAATGAAAAATGTTTTATTTTTAGTTATTATGCCTCTTTTATTTCCTTGTAAGCGTAGTTCCATTATCTAATTGAGCTTGGATTTATCTTGTACATCTTAATCTTTTGAATTGTTATGCCTAGATTTGGACCGTAGTGACGCTGTGCTAAAGCTAGGTCTCATACGTTGCCGAGCTGATCTAAGTCTTGATGCCTTAGATGTTAAGGTCTTGAGGTGCCAAATCTGAGTTTGGCCTTGGTAGTGTCGAGCTAGGGCTCAGCCATAGACGTTGCTGAGCTGAAGCTTGGTCTTAAAACCTTAGATGTTGTCTTGAGGTGCCAAATCTGGGTTTGGCCTTGGTAATGCTAAGCTGGGGATCGATCTTAGACGTTGCCAAGCTGGAGCTCGATCTTAATGCCTTAGATGTTAAAGTCTTGAGGTGCCAAACCTGGGTTTGGTCTTGGTAGTGCCGAGTTGGGGCTCGGTCTTAGATGTTGCCGAACTGGAGTTTGGTCTTTATGCCTTAGATGTTAAGGTCTTGTGGTGCCAAACCTGAGTCTGGCCTTGGTAGTGCCGAGCTAGGGCTCGATCTTAATGCCTTAGATGTTAAGGTTTTGAGGTGCAAAACCTGGGTTTGGTCTTGGTAGTGCCGAGCTGGGGCTCAGTCTTAGACGTTGCCAAACTGGAGCTCGGTCTTAATGCGATAGATGTTAAGGTCTTGAGGTGCCAAACTTGGGTTTGGTATTGGTAGTGCCGAGATGGGGTTCGGTCTTAGACATAGTCGAGCTAGAGCTCGGTCTTAATGCCTTAGATGTTAAGGTCTTGAGGTGCCAAACTTGGGTTTGGTCTTGGTAGTGCAGAGCTGGGGCTCGGTCTTAGATGTTGTCGAGCTGGAGTTTTGTCTTAATGCCTTAAATGTTAGGGTCTTGAGGTGCCAAACCTAGGTTTGGTCTTGATAGTGCTGAGCTAGGGCTCAGTCTTAGATGTTGTCGAGCTAGAGTTCGGTCTTATTGCCTTAGATGTTAAGGTCTTAAGGTGCCAAACCTGGGTTTGGTCTTGGTAGTGTCGAGCTGTGGCTCGATCTTAGAAGTTGCCGAGTTGGAGCTCGGTTTTAA
This sequence comes from Macadamia integrifolia, assembly GCF_013358625.1. NCBI lineage: Eukaryota > Viridiplantae > Streptophyta > Magnoliopsida > Proteales > Proteaceae > Macadamia > Macadamia integrifolia. Next base: position 36,235,689 of record NC_056563.1, on the reverse strand, counting down.
TGAGCTGGATATTTAAGAGAAGCTTCTTCATTTATTAATATGTGGCATGCACTTGTAACAAATACATTGCTTCAAAATAGAGTCCAATCCACTCCATGAATGAAATTAAATAATTGAAATATGAAAACTAAGGTGCTGAGAATATAAAATCTATAAGACTAACGCTCGGTGCAGGACTTCAATGTGATCTACTAGTAATTTTTTTTGAGATTTTTGACATTCCATACTCTTGGTATAGCTGTACCCCCTGAGTCTGTAAATGGTAATTACCAAGGCGAACCACTTTGAAGACTATGTAAGGGCCTTCCCAGTTTGCGCTTAACTTGCCTTCACTTCTCAAGTCTGTTGCAGCTGCTTTTTTAAGAACCAAGTCGCCTACTATGAATCCTTGTAGCCGAACCTTTCGATTGTGATACTGCCGCACTTTTTGCTTGTAGGTTTCGTTTCACACTAGAGCTTCTTCTCAAACTTCGTCTATGAAGTCGATGTTTGCTTGGAGCCTTACCTCGTTCTGTGATGCTTCAAATGCTATCGATCAAAACGAAGCTTGGGTCACCTCTACAGGGGTTAAGGCTTCAGTCCCGTATGCCATTTGAAACGGTGTTTCCTTTGTAGGGGTCCGAGTTGAGGTACGATATGCCAAAAGTACACTGAGTAGCCGGTCAACCCAGTTCTTCTTCTCCCAGTCCAGCCTCTTCTTTATTCCATCCAGAAGTACGTGGTTGGAATTTTCTACCTGGCAGTTTGATTGTGGGTGTGCCACTGCAGTGTTTCAAAAATAAATGTTAAAGTTACTGCAGAAAAGCCTGAATTTTCGATTGTCGAATTATTGCCCATTGTCTATAACCAGTACTTTTGGGACACCGTAGTGGTATATGACGTCATCTCTTACAAACTTTTCTACCTCCTGCTCAGTGATCTTTGCTAGGGAGTGCGCTTCCACTCACTTAATGAAGTCATTAATAGTAACAATCAAGAACTGGACACCGCCCTTGCCTTTCTTGAACTGTCCTAGGATATCCATTCTCCACATCGTGAATGAGGTCAGGCAGATTATGGAGCTAAGTTCTGTAGCTGGGATGTGTAGTATTGGGGTGTGAATTTGACAATTAAAGTATCGTCGGATGGACTTTATTGCATCTTGTTGCATTTTTGGGCAGTAGAATCCTTGGCGCAACACCTTGTAGGCCAGTGCCCTTCCTCTCATGCGTCCTCCATAAATTCCTTCATGGACCTCCCAGAGCGTCTCTTCAGCTCAACTCGGTGGTAAACACTTCAGCAGGGGCCAAGATATTGCCCTTTTGTACAGTACTCCTCCTTAGAGGGTGTAGTTGGCCACTCTCCTCTTGACTGCTCGTGCCTCTGTCTAATCTCCTGGGAGATGTCCATCTCGCAAATAGTCTGTAATGGGGTTCATCCAGCTCGGCTCAGCTGGCTGTGTATTGGGTTTGGTCTTACTGTAGCTAGTTTGGAGAGGGCATCTGTCACTGTATTTTCTTCTCACGAAACTTGTACCATTGCGAACATGCTGAAGCTGGTAATCAGACGACGAGCTTTTTTCAGATATTTAACTATTCTCTCTTCTTTTGCCTCATATTACCCATTGACTTGGTTCACAATCAGATGTAAGTCATTATGTGCGACTAGGTCATCTGCCATTATAGACTTTGCTAGTTTGATTCCCGCTATCAGGGCTTCATATTCTGCTTCATTGTTTATTATGAGGAATGCAAACCTAATAGTGTACTGTATCGTGAATTCCTCGAGGCTCTACAGCAAGTCCTGTGTCGCTCCTCGTTGTGGTGCTGGATCCATCAACAAAGAGCTTCCACCTTCTGTTCGGCTCGACCTCCGCGATTGTCTCTTCTTCTGTTTGTGTACATTATACCAAGAAATCAGTCAGTGCCTGGGCCTTGATTGCACTTCTTGGTCGAAATTCAATGTTATGCTCACTTAACTTGATAACCTAGCTCACCATCCATCCTGCTATGCTAGGGCTGTGAAGTGACTCCCTCAATGGCTGATCCGTTAGTACATCTATGGTGTGTGCTTGGAAGTGAGGCCTCAACTTCTTGGCTGCCACGACCAATGCTAATGCAAACTTCTCAATTCTCGAGTACCATGTTTCTGTGTCGAGGAGTACATGACTCATGTAGTAGACAGGCTTCTGGGTCTTTCCCTCTTCTTTTATGAGAACTACGCTAATGGCTATCGAGGATGTAGAAAGATAAAGTTGTAGCACCTCTCCTGGCTCTGGTCGGCTCAGCAGAGGAGGCTTGGTCAGGCAGAGTTTGATTTATTCAAAAGCCGCTTCGTATTCCTCTGTCCAGTAAAATTGATGGTGTCATTTTCCTCATTTTAGTAGCTTGAATAAGGGAAGACATTTATCTCCAGCTCAGGACAGAAACCTATTTAGTGCAGCCAGGCACCCTGTTAGCTTCTGAACTTCGCGGATGTTTCTTGGCAGGCGCATTTCTTGAATGGCCTCAATTTTAGAGGGGTTGGCCTCTATTCCCCTTTGTGATACTAGGAAGCCCAGGAACTTCCCAGAAGTCACTCCAAATGCACACTTGGTAGGATTTAGCCTCATCTGGTTCTGCTATAGGACATCGAAGGCTTCTTTCATATCCAGCACATGATTAGCGTCTTTTGTATTCTTGACTAACATGTCATCAACGTAAACTTCCATGTTTCATTCGATATGACTTCAAAATATTGTATTCACCATCATTTGGTATGTGGTTCCTGTATTTTTTAGGCCAAAGGGCATTTCATTGTAGCAATAGTTACCCTGAGTGGTGAGGAATGTGGTCTTCTCCTCATCTTCCACTTTTATCTTTATTTGGTTATAACCGGAGTATGCATCCATGAAGGTCAGCATCTCGTGACTTGCAGTTGGGTCTATAAGGGAGTCGATCCTGGACAAGGGACAGTAGTCCTTGGGACAGGCTTTGTTTAGGTCGGTGTAGTCTATGCAAATCCTCCACCTCCTACTGGACTTCGGAACTATAACTACATTGGCTAACCAGGTTGGGTATTTTACTTCCCTCACAAACCCTGCAGCTAAGAGTTTGTCAACCTCCTCGTTAATGATGGTGTTCCGCTCAGTCACAAAGTTCCTGCACTTTTGCTGAACTTGCTTGAAGCTAGGGTTAACATATAGACTATGCTCAGCTATGACCCTTGAGATGCCTGGCATATCAGAAGCCTTCCACGCAAAAATATCAAAGTTTTCACCGAGGAAGTTTAGAATTTCATTACGACATTGGAAGCTCAGTAATGCTTCGAGCTGAACAGTCTTTGATGGCTCAGCCTCAGTAATTGGGATAGTGAGCAGCTGTTCCACTGGCTTGACTTAGTTTAGGAGTCTTTCACCGCGGCAATCGATGATTTCTATCATACATGCTAGGCCAGAGCATGGCTTCTTGACAGACTTTAAGAAGTTGGCATAGCACTCCTAAGATTCCTTTTGGTTGGACTTGCATTCCCCGATTCCGATACTAGTGGAAAACTTGACTTTTATATGCTTGGTGGACACAACCGCTCCACGGCCATTAAGACCAGGTCAACCAAGGATTGAATTGTAGGGTGAGGCTATCTTGGCGACTATGAAAGAAAACATGGTAATGGCCAACTACTCCTTTTAGCTTGGGTAGTGTGCTCGAAAATCCGTACAAGGGTCTTGGGATCGGCTTTAAGGCTCCAGCGTCAAGCCCTAGTTCCATGAAAGCTTCGTAGGACATGAGGTCGATGGAGGCTCCTGTGTCCACTAGGACCCTATGAAAGGGGTGGTTGGTCACCGCTAATTGAACCACGACGGTGTCGTTGTGAGGCCAATTCAGCTCTTCCAAGTCGTTGTCAGAAAATGTAATGGGTGGATCCGGCTTGAGGGTCTTGACGGGTTGTTTCATGATGCATGTGAATCGTGAGTGAGCTTTGGCCTTTCTATATGATTTCGCGATGGGTCCACCCATGATTATCAGGATGGCTAGAACCATAGGCTAGTTATCGTACTCATCAGCTCAGTCCATGGCTGGCTCCTTGGGCGGCTCGGTCCTATCTCGACTAGGCCTGGCCTCATCTCTCCTTGGCTCGGGCCAGCTCCCACCATTTTTCTACTTCAAATACTTGTTAAGGTACTCTGCCCTGATGAGCTCATCAATTTCCCTTTTCAGAGATTTGCAGTCTTCAGTGTTATGCCTATGGTCACGGTGATATCGGTAGTACAAGTTAGGGTTCCTCTCCTCTGGTTTAGCCATCATTGGCCTAGGCCAATGAAAATACTTCTGGTCTTGGATCTCCAAGAGCAAGTTTGTTCCCGAGCGATCAAGCTCATATCGCTCAGGTTTAGTTATATCAAGCGGTCGATCTGTTCTGTTTTTCTTCGGCTCGGGAGAGTCGTCCCTAGGCCTCGGAGGCCTCCTCTTCTCCTTCTCTAATTGGTCACCCCTATCAGCTATCCCCCTGGCGGCTAGGACTTCTTCCATGTTGGCATATTGATTGCACTGTCTTAACAACTTAGACATTGTCTATGGCAAGTCGAGGGCAAGAGATTGGACCAGATCAGGGTGCATTACTCCATTGCACAATGTGTTATATGCCACTCCTTTCGGTAGGTTTTTTACCTCTAGCGTCACCTTGGTGAATCGGGCAAGGAACTCCCTTATAGTCTCCCTTGCTCCCTGCCTCATATTCATCATATTTTATGTAGTTTGCTTCTACTTCATACTAGCTTGGAAACGTGTGAGGAATGCTCTTATCAGTTCTTCATAGCTATGGATGGACAGGGGCCGTAAGCTCGACATCCACACTAGCGCGACCCCTTTTAATAAAGTTGCAAAGGCTCGTCAGAGAATTGTGTCTGACCTCCCATGGATTGTCATGGTTGAACTGTAGTACAGGAGATGATCATAAGGATATGTGGTGCCATCATATGCGTTAAAGACAGGTACCACAAAATTTAGGGGCAGCTCGGCATCTATCAGCTCATCAGATAGTGCATTATGGGCCGAGGTTACCATTATGTCAGCTGAGTGCCTTTGCCTCTGTACTTCTTCTACCCTCTCAGTGAGACACTGGATGCGGCTCTCTTGATCATCCCTTCAATCCTTGGCTCTGTGATCCGGGGAGCGACGTTCCCATTCCCGTTCAGCTCTTTTGGGGCTTCTTCCTCATTTTTGGTACCCATCAGGCCGATCCTGACCTTGATACCATGCACCTCTGGCCGGTCTAGGAGGCATGCCTTGATGTTGGGCAGTGTGTAGGGGTCTCCTATAAATGGTAAAAGGACAAAAATTTCATAAAGCTAGTTTTCCCAATTCGATGGTGCTATCAAACGTTTGGCAGTGGTGCCAAACTTCTCAGCAGAGCTGTTCAACTTTCGATGGCCACTACGGCCAACCATACATCTAATTTTGGCGTGTGGTATTTCGAAAGAAATATATTTTCGAGTACTATTCAGTGATGTAGGAGTTGAGCTTGTTATTAGCTCGAAAAGATGTTGAAAGTGAAACAAGTGATTTTGCCTTTCTTTAGCAATGGGGAAGGCTCAATGATCGTTCTCGTGCCATCTTCATGCCATTGGCTAACACTCGGTGATCTTGCAGATCGAGAATCTTGTTATGTGATTTTGAGGGTGTGGGGGAAATTACAGTACTTTTCACGTGTCAAGTCTTCCTTGAGTAAGAGTACGAGATTGATGCATGCCATATCGTCATTATTACCGTGGGTTGACAAAATTAGGTGTCTACACTATCTGAATGGTTTTGGTATTTACCCTTTTTTGGTATTCATGAAAACCTCTTTTGGAACATTCGTGGCATGCATTCTCATTTATCTCGGTCTGTTTTGACTTACCATTTTGTCAAGCATAATCATGATTTGTGTTCCACTTGCAAACTAAATTTCATAGGTGATTTTTAAATGTTTTGTAGAAATCCCTAAGTGCACACTCTTCTATTCCATAAACTATCTCTCACTATTTCGGTGATTCTATTTTATTTGTATATATTTTTTTTATATAATTATATTAGTACATGTTGGGTCTCAATTTGTTTTCATTAGTCTTATTGATCCAGAACGTGAAAATCCTTGGCGTTGTATTTATGTATGCTCCTTCTTCTGTTTTGATAGAGTACTTTTTTTAGGGGTGATTTTAGTTCCTTTTTTACGTTGGATACCAATTGTTCTGTTTATTAGACTGTTTAAGGTTTTACAATAGACACTAATCCGTTTTATATATAGACAATTAGAACACGAAGTTTAATCAAAACATAGAGGATCGAATTATACCTTGCACTTGGTATGTTGAAGATGATCAATGCAGTTCTTCATAGTTTCCCTCACTTAGTTATGCATCTTCTACAACCCCTCAGACCTCATTGAGTTCTCATACTTTAGTGATAAAGTGGGAAAGAGTAAATGATGACTGTAGGGACCCAAAATCAAATATTTATGATACTGTTCTCATACTTCAGTGATAAAGTGGGAGATAGTGAATGTTGACCGTAGGGATCCAAAACCGAGTATTTATAATACTATCATGCAGCCAAAACCCTAATCCACAATGGGTTTGTAGGACTTCATCCTTTAGCAAGCTAAAAAGAAAAAAAAAATAAAGTGGAAAAAGCAGAAACTGATTTCCCTCCCCTACACTTAAGTCATACAATGTCCTCATTGCATAAAAAGAATTAAAAACGAAGACAATGCAAGGGGATCATGCCTAATTAAAAGTTAGTCATCAATGTAAAGAGGCTCATGGAGATCCATGACCTCTTCACTACTAGTAGTAGGAAACTCGAGGAACGGTTTCAGACGCTGACCATTAACCTTCGAAATTACCCCTGTTCCTGGATTCAAAATCTCCAGAGCCCCATGGGGATGTACATTATGGACAATAAACGAGCCATCCCATCGGGATCTAAGCTTGCCAGGGAAAATATGTATTCGAGAGTTGTATAATAAGACATTATCACCAATTGTAAAATATTTACGCAGAATGTGCTTACCATGGAAAGCTTTGGTATTTTCCTTGTAAATCCTAGAACTTTCATAGGCTTCATTTTTAAGTTCCTCCATCTCATATAGTTGGAGTCTACGATGAATTTCCGCATCAGACAAATCAAAGTTGAGCTTCTTGATGGTCCAAAAGGCCCCATGCTCCAACTCAACTGGTAAGTGACATGCTTTTTCATACACCAAACGGTAAGGAGATTGACCAAGGTCAGTCTTGAATGCAGTCTAATGGGCCCACAAGGCATCAATGAGCATTAGGGACCAATTCTTAAGGTTGGGATTAATAGTTTTCTCTAAGACTTGTTTGATCTGCCTATTAGACACTTCCATTTGGCCACTAGTTTGGGGGTGATAAGGGGTAGATAACTTACGGGTGATCCCATACTTTTTTATTAGGGCCTCACAAGGCCGATTATAAAAATGAGTACCCCTATCACTAATTATTGCACATGGTGCATCAAAGCAGGAAAAAATGTTATCTTTTAGAAACTGGACCACCACTTTGTGGTTATTAGTTTTACAAGGTATGACCTCTATCCATTTAGAAACATAATCAACAACCAAAAGTATGTACAAATTCCCAAAAGAATTAGGGAATGGTCCTATAAAATCGATGCCCCATACATCAAAGATCTCAACTACCAAAATAGGGTTGAGGGGCATCATGTTCCTCTTATTGATACGGCCAAAAGATTGATAGGCGGGACAAGCCTTGCAAAAATCAAAAGTACCTCTAAAAATAGTGGGCCAATAAAATCTGCATTGGAGAACCTTTGCGATAGTTTTCTTAGGTCCAAAGTGTCCACCACATGCATGATCATGACAAAAAGAGAGAATAAAATGTTGCTCATGATCAGGAACCAATCGTCAGATAATCTGATCCGGACATATCTTAAACAAATAAGGATCATCCCATAAAAAGTGCTTAACTTGGGAATGAAATCTATACTTATCTTGGGTGGACCAGTGATCCGGAGTCACACCTGGAACTAAGAAATTGACAATGTTAGCAAACCATGGTTCACTGGATATTGCAAATAATTGTTCATTTGAAAAGTTCTCGTTGACTGGAGAATCGACAATCAAGGAATTGGGAAGCCGGGATAAATGGTCTGCGACTAGCTTTTCAACTTCGTTTTTATCCTTAATTTCTAAATCAAACTCTTGCAAAAGTAAAACTCACTTAATGAAACGGGCTTTGGCATCATTCTTCTGAACTAAGTATCTGAGAGCAGAATGATCAGTATACACCACCACACGTGAACTAACTAAGAAGCTTTTATAATGCAAACGCAACCGCTAAAAATTATTTTTTAGTGGTTGTATAATCGAGTTGTGCATCATTTAAGGTCCTACTAGCATAGTAAATGACAGTGGACAACTTATTAATCCTTTGACCCAAAATCGCTCATATGGAAAAATCTGAAGCATCACACATCAGTTCAAAAAGTTCAGTCTAAACAGGTGATTGAACAATGGGTGCATTGGTCAACTATTTCTTAAGTTGTTTGAAGGATTATAGGCACTCTTTAGAAAACTCAAAAGTTTGATCTTAGGCAAGTAATGAAGTGAGAGGTCGGGCTAACTAACTAAAGTTCTTAATAAACCTTTTGTAGAAGCCCGCATACCCTAGAAAAGACCGGACGTCCTTAACAGATTGAGGAGGTGGTAAATTATCAATTAAATCCACTTTGGCTCTATCTACCTTAATTCCCTCCTTAGATATTACACGGCCTAAAACAATACCATGTTTAACTATAAAATGACATTTCTCCCAATTCAAAATCAAATTCTTAGATATGCACACTTTCAAAACTAGAGAAAGATGATGAAGACATTCAGAATAGGAATTCCCATGAATTGAAAAGTCATCCATAAATACTTCTAAGAATTTTTCGACCATATCATAAAAGATTCTCATCATGCATTGTTGGAACATAACAGGGGCATTGCAAAGCCCAAAGGGCATACGCCTATAAACAAATGTTTCATATGGGCATGTAAAAGTGATCTTATGTTGGTCCTCTAAAGCAATTGGGATCTGGTTATTGCTAAAATATCCATCAAGAAAACAATAGTATTCATGTCCAGCTAACCTCTCTAACATCTGATCAATGAATGGCAATGAGAAGTGGTCATTCCAGATTGTCATATTAAGTTTCCTGTAGTCTATGCACACTCTCCACCCCGATTGGACACGGGTTGGAATTAATTTATTATTGGCATTAGGAACTACAGTCACACCAGACTTCTTAAGCACTACGTGAAATGGGCTTACCCATTGGTTGCCAGAAATAGGATAAATTATTTCATGATCCAAAGCACTTTAGGATCTCTTTCTTAATAGCTTCTATCATCACTGGGTTAGCTCTTCTTTGGGGTTCCGTGGATGGTTTGGAATCCTCCATAAGATGTATATGATGTTGCACAATAGAAGGACTTATACCCTTGATATCAGCCATGGTCCAACCTAAGGATTCCTTATTATCTTTTAACACTTTAAGTAACTCCTCTTCCTAGTTATAAGTCAATTTTGAAGAAATTATTACAGGAAGAATCTGGTCAGGCCCTAAGAAAGCATACCTCAAATTAGATGGCAACTCCTTAAGATCTAGCTTAGGGGGCTCAACTATGGAATGTTTAGGAATGAAATTGGAAAGGGGTCCTAAGGGCTCCATAGGTGTGTGAAGACTTAAGACTTTAGAAAATAAAATTTCACTGTCATCATCCAACTCATCCATACACTTTTGGAATTTTGAATCAAAGTCAATATCAAAGTTGATAACTAAATCATCAGAAAAATCTAGAAAATCCTCAAACATATTGATCTCTTCTTCTATATGTTGTTGCTTGCCTATCCTAAACATATTAAACTCAACAGTTTGGTTACCAAAAGATAATCTTAGGAAACTATCCCGACAGATGATTAATACATTACTGGTAGCCAAGAATGGTCTTCCTAGAATTATTGGGATATCATCATCTGTTGAGAAGGACTTTGTATCTAACACAATGAAATCAACAGGAAAAATAAATTTCCCCACCTTTAGTAAGACATCCTCAACCATCCCTTTAGAAATCCTAACAGACCTATCTACCAACTGAAGAGTAGTTCCAGTGGCATTCAATTCTCCCAATCCAAGTTGCTTGTACACGTGGTAAGGTAAAAGATTCACACTTGCATCAAGGTCAATTAAGGCATGCTCAATGTAGGTGTTGGCTATGACACAAGATATGGTAGGGCTCCCTGGATCCTTATACTTGGTTGCTATAGGCTGAGTAATTATAGAACTAATGTTACCTGCCAATAACGCCTTTTTGGGCACACTAGTGATATGTTTGTGAGTACACAAATCTTTCAGTATCTGGGATATGGCATCTAAAATAGGGATGTTCACTTCTATTTTTTTGAAGACTTTTAAAATTTTATCCATGGAAACAGTCTTAGTTTTATGTACCAAGCGATTAGGAAATGGGATAGGATAAACATAACGACTGTTAGAGATTTGCCATTTTTCAGAATAATCATTTTTGGTTTCCTCAACCAAATCATCTTTAGTTTCAAAATAATCTTTAGGTTCATCATACGAACCTGGAACAAGAGGCACACTTGTGTCCTCAACTGAAGGAGAGTTAAGAGGAGTAATAGATGGGGAAGATTTAGGAACGCTCTGTTGGTATTCTCTATTCCTAAGGGTATAAACAACATTACATTGGTTAGAGGGCCCTTGCTGGGTCTGACCTTGTACTATATTCAGTGGTGCATTAGTTGGTGTTTGTGAACTAACATGCTGATGATGTATAGGGTTAGACTCTGGTTGACTAGGTAAAGTTCTTTTCTCCCTCTCACTCATAATTGAGACAACTTGAGTGAGTTATCTCGTAAGATTTTGATGGCTTGTCATAAGGAGGGCCATATTTTTTTTCAAGTCACTTATTCTACTTGCCTCTCCAGTGTTGATAAACCCAGGGGGTTGCTGATAAGATGATAGGAGAGGGGCCTTAGGAAAACTAGCCTGAGGTCCTACATTTTATCTAGGAAAGGTATTTTGGGAAAAATATTGTTGTGCAAATGGGAGGCCTTTGGAGTTTAGGTTGACCTTGATTATGGAAATTAGAAGACCCTGCTTGGTTGTCTTGATTCCGAGAGAAATTTGGGTGATTTCTCCATCCTGGATTGTAGGTGTTACTATATGGATTATTCTAGTATAAGGCATTAACACTATCATTAAAAGTGCCCCCAGAGGTGTTGGGGCATTCTTCTATGACATGTCTAGGGGACTGGCACCAAGCACAAATCTTAACCAAATTGACTGATGATGGCTCTCTAGGAACAATATCCTCAATTATCTTGATTATGTTATCCAAATGGGCTTCGTTGGCTACTATCCTATGTATAAAATTTCATTTTCCTCCTATGGTTCTTTCACTCTCTTGTGTTGATTCCCACTTATGGGTTTTGTCAGCTAAGTCAAGTAAGAATTCCCATGCCTTTCCTTCATTTGTAAATGATGTGAATCCCTCAGGGCACATAGACTCTATCATTTGTTTAGCTGGGTAATCAATACCCTCATAAATTATTTGACATAAATGCCATAAGTCTAGGCCATGGTGAGGGCATTCTTGGAGTAGATCATTAAATCTCTCCATAAGTTTGAAAAAGGACTCACTAGGCTTTTGCCTAAACTGAATGATATCACTTATAAGCTTATTGGTCTTGTGAGTTGGGAAAAACTTCTTAAGGAAGATAACTGTGAATTGTTCCCATGAGGTTATGAAATTTATGGGTAACTCATACAACCACTTCTTAGCTTGGTATTTTAATGCAAAAGTGATAAACCTAAGCTTAATAGCATCATCAGAAAGTTGTTGGATCTTAATTATAACACATACCTCTTCAAATTCCCTTAGAAATAGGTATGCATCCTCAGAGGTCAACCCATGGAAGTGGGGCAACATAGTGATATATTGAGATTTGAGTTCAAAATTATTACCCTGGGCTTGTGGTAGAACTATACAGGAAGGTTGGGCTATTCTAGCAGGGTAGAACCTATATTTTAGAGATTTAGGTGAAGGGTTTTGATGTTGGTCTCCCATATTAAAAGATTTTAAAGAGAGCAAACGTATAGGGTTACTACTTGTTGGATCTATTATTTCTAACCGATTCTTAGTATTACATACCCACCTAACACTCATGCAATAGAAAACTACCCACAACTATAGTAAGACAAGCACAAAATAATGGATAACAAAACTTTTTTTTAATGGTTTTTTGATTTTTGACTTTTTGAGAGCTTACCGGCAGGGATCCGGGGTTGCTCATGTCAATTCTTGAGGTACTTCTACATTGCGAAACCTGTCTTTATCATACTGTGGAGCATGGCGACTTTCACCGATACAACTATTAATGCAAGTTGTTCTTCTCAGGAATTCAATAAAAGAGAAGGAAAAACAAAACAAAGCAAACAAAACACTTCAATTTACCAAAAAAAAAGCAAAAAATAACATGGAACTGTCTCCCCGGCAACGGCGTCAAAAACTTGTTTGAGATTTTAAAATGTAACTGCAAGCGTACAGATCAGTGTAGCTACGGGTTGAACACAGGGAGAGCAACCACTTTATTTTTTTTCTTTTAATAGTACAAAAGTGAACTGATTAATGGTTGTGATCTAATTCTAATTACCTTCCTAAACATATGTATCTAAAATAATGTCCTAACCATTCGTCATCTAAGAATTTAAAGACGCAAGCCACGCAATTAAAATTAAATAAATAAATAACTGAAAATAAACAACCCACGCAATTAAAAAAAAAAGAAATAAATAAAGGAAAAAAATGCTGAAATAAAAATAAAGTAAAATAAAGGGGATAAAGCTAGAGAGAGACTCACAAGTAGGTTTCTCTACTTAGCCCGAGGGATGCATCATAATATGAGCTTCCCTACTTGACTAGAGAGTCATTCTTACAATGGTTACTTTATTTGGCTTTAGGGAAACGGATACAATTAAAATAAAAATAATAAATTGATGGTTATATGGCTAGGAGGGGCAAAGCCAACTCATACACTAGCCATTAACCTTGGAGGAAAGAGATAGCAATAATGTAACGACTGAAATTAAAATCTTAAATTAAGAAATAAAGGGTAGTCAGAAGAGGGAATGAGAGGAGGGAGAGAAGACTACTGAAGGAGCCTACTTACTTGAACTTCAACCCTTGAACTGAAAACTTGGTCGATTTGAGATACTACTAGTACTAAAAACCAGATTTGGAATAAACCAAATCTGAAATTTCTAGTGCTAGAAAAAATAAATTGAACTTTAAAGACATGCTTCATAGCTTATTCTTGTCATCTAGAACTATGGCTAGAACTAGAACTTGAAAATTACTACTTGAATTGCTTAAACAGTAAAAATAAAATATTGAATAAAAAAAAAGTGCTTGCATTAATTGAATAAAAATAACTTACAAAAGTGTTTAAAGCATAAACCTAGAACTAGAGCTAGAGAAAGAGAAAACTAGAGAAAGAGATAGAGCAACTAAAAAAAAAACCTAGAAGAAGAGTGAATTGTTCCCCCTCCTCTTACATGAGTTGTATTTATAAGGAATGGGGAGGAAGGGTAATAAATTTCTCTTTCCTAAAAGGGAGAAACCCACATTTGGTAGTGAGATCTTTTGAAACCAAAAGTGCTAAGGTGGAGGAGAGAGAAGAGATAAATAAACTTGGAGAAATTTCCTATAATTTTTTTTTGCTTATTTTCTTTCATTTTTTATTTATTTATTTGTCTCTTCTTTTTCTCCCTGGAGGATTTTCCTTCTTGCTTTGTGTGATTTGGACAATCTTTTGGTGATGATGTGGAGGAGAGAGAAGAGTTGGATAAGATTTATTTCTCCCCTTTTTTTTGTCTCTTCTTGCGCAGGAAACCCCTCCCACGATTTTCCTTGCTTCTAATTTGATGTGAAAATCCCCTCCATGCCCTTAGTGCTTTAAGTGAGTGAAAAGTAGAAAATCTTCAACAAAATTCTCCAAAAAAAGACAACCACGATTTTCCTTGTTTATAATTTGATGTGAAAATCCCCTCCATGCCCTTAGTGCTTTAAGTGAGTGAAAAGTAAAAAATCTTCAACAAAATTCTCCAAAAAAAGACAATCATAAGATTCGAACTTGAGACCTCCTGGTGAGCAAAGGAATTTTGCACACCATAGCTCACCAATTATACTAGGTAGTTGTTCTTGGAGAGATGTGATGCCCGATAATGCTTAAAGTCTTTAAAATACAAAACCTGCAAAAAGAGAGTAAAACCCAATGTGGCTCCATTATAAATATATAAAATGCATGTTTTATTGCCCTAGATTTCACACATAAATGTGCTCATCAGCTTCTAACTATGATGATACTACTTTGCCAACTATTTTGAACCTTTTTTCGCTAAAATTTGTTAGGGCAACAAATTAACTTCCATAAGGGTGGGGTTATGTGTACTAAGACAGTATCTCTTGCTACTAGAATTTGTTTTTTTTTAATGTTTGGGTGTCAAACCTATATATTTGGGCTCGACTATGTCATTGTCTAGGAATACAATTACTGGTTGGAATCATGTTGTGACTAGATTAAATTGGTGCCTAATTCTATCCCAACATGTTGGATGTCTTATTTTTTATTTTTTTTTTCATAATAAGGTGTGTAAAAAAAGGGATTCTATTAGTTTTGCCTTTCGGAGAGGTGTAGATATTAGAACTCTAAATGGTCTCCCATTGCATGGAGCACTGTGTGTAAACCTAAGAGTTAAAGATTAGGTTTTATGGATTCTATGCTTTATAACAAAGTTTTATCAGTGAAATTAGGATAGAGGGTATTTATTAATTATAATGTTATTTGGGTTCAAGTTTCAAAGGCTAGGGATGCTTTTGGTGGTTATCTATAAATTCGTTATATGGGAACAAAAAAATAAAATAAAGCGTTTCGGTCAACTTAGTGTTTTCGGTCTTTTTGGAACGAAAAGGGGAAAAAAAAAGAGCTAGAGACATAATGTAATACCCTACTTTTTAAACCCGGTCTAATTACACGGTTGACCCGGTTTAACCATGCAGGACCCTAACCGGAGAGGGTTACGGCGGGTTCCTTATGGACCATGATAGCGAGGGTAACTTTGAACACCAGTTGGCCGGACAAGTCCGAGTTAGTGCCAGAGGAGACGGGTGTACCCAAGCCGTGTACATGCACATATCATAAGGCCATGTACGGATAAAGGAGGTCTGTAGCCGTATCTTAAAGTGCATAAGTATATTATATCTTATGCCGAGAGTGAGATTTGTGCCGAGAGTGAGATTTGTGCCGATAGTCGAATTCCATCAAAATCCCACTTGGTGACCAATTTTCGGCCCTCAGGCGGGCGGTCACAGGTGGGCTCATCCGCCCACCTGAGTGACCCACCCATGAGGTTACAAGATGTTTTAAAGAGTATAAATAGCTATCATTATGTTTTTCCTTTTTCTCATTTATGACACTCGGGCGTTTGGTGAGAAGAGTAAAGAGGAGAGAGAAAAGGAGGGAAAGAAGAGGAAAAGGGAAGGAAGAGGAAGAAGAAATGGATTTCAGCGATGCCGAGGTTTGATCTTCCCATTTCGGCACCGGAAGAGTGATCTCCAATACGAGATCTACGTTTAGAGGTGAGCAAAGGCTAGGTTCCTTAAACTTTCACCACACCCAAATGAAACCCTTGATTTGGGTAAAGTTTCTTGAGGTATCGTAAATCCCCCTTGAGATGATGAATCTAAGGTTTAATAGATGGTTTATGTGTTGATTTTGAAGGATTTGAAGAAGTGTTTCCACGGTTGGAGGAGCATTGGTGATTGGAAGTGATTTTGGGGTCTTTGAACGAGTTATGGAGCAAAGAAGGTAAGATGACTTCCATTCCTTAAATCTAACATAGATATAGGTTAGAACCATCTTATGAGACCTTGAATGTGTGGAGAATGGGTTTGGAAAAGTCCCATTTGATTCCCCAAAGGTTGGGGAAGGTTTGGGGAAAAATGGCATTTTCCCGCCAAGACCAGTGGGCCAAACCGGTGGGCCAAATGGCCAGCCTGAGAGGGCAGGTCCTCGGGGCCGATCGATGGGCCAACCTGCCCGTCAATCCTAGCAGGGCCCTCAGGGCCAATCGACAGGCCCAATCGGTGGGCCGACCTGCCCGTCGATCATGACTGGTGGGTTGTCCGACCCACCCGTGAGGCTCCCAACATGATTTTTACGTTCGAATAGGCCCAAAACGGATGTGTGACATTCTTTTAGGATTCTAAACATGATTTTATCACCAAATCTTGTTAGTTTTGACCCTAAAGTGGTGAAATGCTAACCCCATTCACTCATGATAGGTTTACCAAATCTTACGCTTCTCGCATCGGATCTCACCCATACCAGCATGAGTCTTTGTACACTACAGGTAAGTGGGGAGAGGACGTTTGACCTTGGTTCAAGGTTTGTTTGGCATTCATTTAATTGTATCTAGACTAGCCATGTCATCATGCAAATGCTATGTAGCTTAGCCATCCCCATATTTTGATGCCATGTGTGTTGTGTTTATTTTCTCAATGTCAAATGGTGATGTCCTTATGTGATGAATGTTGACATCATTGTGCATAATGCATTAATAGACTAGATGCCATAGTCAGCTTGGAAACGAGTGCATTAGTGGCCCGTGGAATGGGACGCGGAGACTATGCAATCGTACTATGTCATATAAGAGCATGCGGTGTAGGATTATCATATTCCCGTGCTACGACCCTTCCCAACAGAGGTTGAGGTGTTGGGTTACCATTTGGAGGGAAGCAGTGGTCACGGTTGTCGGGTCACTGTGGCGGTTAGACATACGCCTGACTGGTCATTAGGACAGTCGGCAACCCCGGTGGTGTATTCAAGAGGGCCAATCGTACTGCTTTTAAATTGCTAGAGTCAGCACCTTTATTTTCTGTCATTTACTTTTATGTTGAGAGCTGGTGGTCGGCATGTTTTACTTTTCTGAGTACTCATGGTGGGCCTTCTTCAACAACTCTATGGGTGTATCGCGGGATGGAGTTCGCGGCTCATACCCGGAGTATACGCGCACTGTGGTTGTAGTAGCACTAAACCAAAGACTTAGTAATGTTGTTTAGGTGGATGTGATTAAAAATGAATTGCATAACATATAATGCATATGATTGTGATTTGTTGTGTGGACTGTTGTGTGGTCCTTCTTTTCACTTACTAAGCTAGTGAGCTCATCTCACGTGTGCACCTCTTTTAGATGATTTTGCAGGTCATCAACCTGAAGAGCACGGGTTGGGGCCCCACAGTTGAATTATTTGAAGAGGATTGGTGGGTCCCCGAGGAATTAGAGCACGACACGGATTGCTCATGCGAGGGCTGTGCTGCGGGACCGCAGTTTTGATACCGAGCTAAGCTTTACTTTTGATACTGAGTTGAGCTTTACCTTTTGATACCGAGCTGAGCTATACTTTTGATACCGAGCTGAGCTTTACCTTTTGATACCGAGCTGAGCTTTACTTTTTGATACCGAGCTGAGCTCTACTTTTGATACCGAGCTGAGCTCTACTCTTTGTGTTTTTGATGATCCATTTTGCGTACTTGATATGTAAATTGTATTCTTTTGTGTAAATATCATGCATGCGGGCCCACATGTACTTAACTATGTATTACAATTTGGGTATCAAGTATAATGAGAATATTACAGATAAATTAAGTCTTCCGCTGAACTGATGAACACTTTCTTAGTTGTGTGTATGCTGTGGTTGGATACTGTATCAGATGATCCTGACAGGTTTGGGTTAATCGGTGTTAACCCGGTCATCGGTCCGGTTCTGTGTGAATGGGGTGTGACACATAAAATGATAGAATATGAAACATTGTTCATTATTCCATTATTTCGATTTTGTTAAAAAAAAAAAAAGTGAATAACTAGGGTAATCGTTCATGAAACAGGTTCATCAAACACCAATTTTTTTTTTAAATGACATTTTGAAACAGAAACTAAAAATTGAATGGCTACCAAACGCAACCTAGGTGTTTTTATGATAGTGATTTCAGGGGTCATCAGTCTAGATTGGTATTGCCAAACTATTACCTGTTAACAAAAAATTGTTTGTTGGTAGATGGGTGATGGAGCTAACATCTCCATTTTTCACTAGTTCTTGTATTTCAAACATTGAAAATATTACTTCGTCAATTTGGTTCTTCACTTCTCTTTCTCTAGGGTGAGCGAGTTAATTCATAATGGTACATGGAATTACCATGATTACTTCTTTTTACCTATATATATTTTTATAAATAGAGTTTTCATATCCATTTTAAGTCATATGCCTCCTTTGGATATTTGGGTCTGTCCTTTTAACTCGGAGTATTGTTACGATTCAGGTTGTTGCAATAATTTTACTTAAGATAATAATGATTTAGGAGGATTCAAAAGGGATAATAAGGTCCGGAGATTCTTTGGTTCCTCCTAATCCAACATAAGTTTAAAATATTTCTATGGAAAGTTTTAAATAGGGGTCTTAGCACTAAGTGTAAGCTTTAAAAAATTATGTATCTAGATGTTCTATGTATTCTTTGTTACAAACAGATAAACCAGCTTGGCATATGTTTTTATGTTGCAAATTCAATAAACAATTTTTCTACCAAAAAAAAAAGTAAAAAAATTCAGTAAACAAATTTGCTCAGCATAACCATTAGGTCTTCGTAGTGAGTTTCTTCATTCTTTCTCCTTGCTTCATCTATTCTCAAATTTAGTTAATTCTACCTAGCTTTCAAATTATGAAAGTCATGTAATTCTTGCAATTGTTGCCAATCCCTTGTTATTTTATTTGGTATAAACATAATCGATGCATATTCAAACAATTGAAACCAAACTTTGTTCAACTTCTTCAATTAATATATCAATATATCTATGTGTCTAATATTGTGATTTCAATTAATATATCGGTATGTCTATAAGTCTAATATGTCCATGTTCGTTTGATTATGTTGTTAAACATAATTTTGTTGATGTTCAAGATTTATGGTTATGTGATTACTAGCCATAATCACCTATGGATCGTCTAATCATCATCTGTGATGGCAGCTATGATCC
Organism: Macadamia integrifolia; assembly: GCF_013358625.1. Lineage (NCBI taxonomy): Eukaryota > Viridiplantae > Streptophyta > Magnoliopsida > Proteales > Proteaceae > Macadamia > Macadamia integrifolia. Next base: position 36,216,556 of record NC_056563.1, on the reverse strand, counting down.
AAAAACTGTTGAGGTAGGTTGGGCCTTGTGTTTCTCTTTAACTCTCTATTCCTTTGAATTTTTTGAATTTTGGCATTTCACAAAGCACGTAGGACACGGAAAACAAATGGCTGGCAACAGAAACAAGCATCATAAGGCAAAGATGGAAGGAAGTAGAGATGTGGACTGGTGGTCACAAGAGCAAGCAAGAATGGCCTTGAGATCTGTTATTATCTCATATGTTAATAATTAAACTTATTGTCTCTTCTCAGAATGTACATACTGGGCAGAAGGATTGAACTGTTATATTAGTTGCCCATATTTTTGCTAGGAAAGCTAGTGCACGTGAGCAAAACTGCATAATAGATGATATACAATTGTTTATTTATTTTTTAATGTCATTTTTAGGGCCAAGTTTTTCCACATCACTTTTTCGATGGGTTTAGATGGTGTCTATCGGGTATAAAGGAACAATAGGCAGCATTATTGACCATTCATATTAAGGAGGCAAACATTTAAGACCTTTGCTGGTTGCACTTTTCTTATTTTTATTCTTCATAATAGGTTTTCTACCATGTGTCAATGTGGAAGCCATATCAGCTACCTCTAAGCGTAGAGCCACGCTGTCTTACAGACTTTTTATCTCTCTTTTCTATGAGTACAAATCTATAGAAACATTAAGGTTTTTCTCATTATTGTTATAAAAAATTGAACGAAGGAAGCATGAAAAGAAAAGAGGCATACCATATACACCCATACGGAAAAGAAAGTGTAAAAAAAAAAAAAAAAAAAAAAAAAAAAAAAAAAACAAAAGAATGTGTTAGAACGAGACCCAAATATCTCTTGGAAAGTTGCGTGCGTGCGTGCGTGGGACGGGCCGTCGGCAATGGTAGAGGAACAAACCTACTTACACAAATGGTAGGAGTGCGATAGAAAAGCACACACAAGTTGCAGGATTAGTTGTACTCCGGGCCCCTATCTGAGAGAGGATGGAAATTTGGAAATCCAGTGACTACAGCAGAGACGACAAGACGAGGGAGGGGCCGCGGGTCATTAGAAAGGGGCCCAAAGGAAGCGGGGGACGGGCATCCGTCCGTTTCACGATGTGACCGCTGAAACCCCACATGTGTAGAGCTGTTTCTTTTGTCTTTAATTTTTTCTTCTTCTGCGTCTCCTATGGTTTTCCTATCTCATCTCTCTTCCTCTATTATTATTATCGATCAGGTTAGTGATTACCATTTATCTTTTTCGTTATTTTTCATTCGTCTTTTTCGACCTTTGCTCATTCCACGACACTAATTTCAAGTCTCTCCCACTCTCCTACCAATCTTCTTGGTTTTCTCTTCCCTATTCATTAATTATTATTTTTTTTAATAATGGAATTCCGAATAATTTGAGAGAATTCGTTTCTTTTATCATTTTAAAATATTAAAATTTGAAGAAAATTTATCTTCACCGACAGTCAGTTTTATTGCATGAAGTTCCAAACTACCCTTAGAGTGCATCCAAACCGCAATAACAGCAGTGGTGGGTGAAAAATCTTGAAATGAAACTCGGTCCTGAAAAGGCTTTGCCCTGAAGTCGGAATATACTTGTGAACAGTATCGGCTGCAGCTTCAAAAAAGAAATCTGAATAGATTTTTGTTTTCTATCTAAAATGAAAGATGTCTCGAGGAGACACTCCTCAGTCTTACTCTGTACCCACCGTTATTTTTTTATTGTTTTTAACCCCTGATTACAGCTTTTATTTTATTAGATTTGATTAGCCTTTGGTTATCGTACGCTTTTTATAAATTATTATATTTAGTTGATGGGAATAATTAAGAATGGAAGAGGACTGTGAGGGTGAGAGATGCGGAGAGGGCTTGTTTTGTTCTGACCCCAGGAGTAGTGTCGGCGGGATGCTGATAAAACTTAAAAGGTGGGAAAGAGACAACGAGTGGTGTAGAAAGGTCTTGTAAGACTAGAGTATTAATAATTAGTGACAGCAGCTTACTTAGGGTTCTTAATTTTGCCCCACGCTACTGTTCTCCCTCTGTAATCTATTCAAAAATATATTTTTCAGCAACAAGAAGTCAGTATAATCTATATAATTTATCTCCTCGCTCGCTCCTCTCCCCTGCCTCTGTTTTCTTTCTTACCTTATTAAAGTTTCCTTCTCTGTTAAAGCTGAGACCAAGAGAAAGAGTTTGAGTATTCTGCTATGGAGATTTTACTGGATGGGGAAAAATTTATTCGTCCTGTGGTAAGAAGGAAGGAATAATAAGACACAGAACACGGCTTTGGGCTTTCGGTGGGTTGGGTTCTCTGGACAAAAGGAGAAAAAAAAAAAAAAGGGATCAAAAGCTTCCCCATTTTCGAACTACTCAAAATGCAGGTGGAGAGTTATCAATCTTAATTTTCCGCCCTAGAAGCTCTAAATTTGTAAGGATTTTTCCGAGATCGCATGCCTGTCCCTCTTAATATCTGGGTTTTGCTCAGAATCTGGAAAAGTATAGGAAAGGATCGGTATTCTGGCTGCTATTCTCAACGAGATTGACAGATCTAGAGCACAACTGGCCTCCTTTTCTTTGTCTTGTTTCCTTGTGCCTCTGGAGCTATGGAAGCAAGTGCTGGTTTAGTTGCTGGTTCCCACAACAGGAATGAGTTGGTTGTCATCCGGCGTGAAGGAGAATCCGGTGTAAGTCTAGTGATTTGCTCTTGGACGAAGAAAGGACATGATTTTCTTCGTCCCGAGTTGCCGCATTGCGGATTATCTGTTTCGTTTCTCAAGAATCTGTAGGTTTTATGTTTTCCCTTTTTGTTGTTGTGGCAGCCAAAGCCTTTGCAGCAGCTTAGCGGTCAAATCTGCCAGATTTGTGGAGATGACGTTGGGCTCACCGTAGATGGGGAGCTCTTCGTTGCCTGCAACGAATGTGCTTTTCCGATTTGCAAGACTTGCTACGAATATGAGCGGAGGGAAGGAAGCCAGGTCTGCCCACAGTGCAAGACCAGGTTTAAACGTCTCAAAGGTAAGTTTCTCCGACTTTTCAAGATCTCAAACGCATATATCTGCTGCTTTGCTCGTGCAATATATATATTTATTTTTAAATCTTCATAGTCCCAATGGTTATTGGAATTTTACAGGATGTGCTAGAGTTGCTGGTGATGAAGAAGAAGATGACGTCGATGACCTTGAGAATGAGTTCAATTTCGCGGGGAGGGATAAACAGGATATGCAGTATCTTGCAGAGGCCATGCTTCAAGGTCACATGAGCTATGGCCGAGCCGGTGATGCTGACATGCCTCAAGTGATCCATACAATGCCTCAAGTTCCTCTGCTTACCAATGGCCAGATGGTAACTCCAATCACCTTTGCAGAATTTCGTTCCCCCGTCCCCTTTTTCCCTTAAGTTTATTCGCTGGCCTGTTATTCTGGCTCTATGGGTAGAAAAATTTCTGATAGAAAACTGATACATGTGCTCTAGGTCGATGATATCCCTCCCGAGCAGCATGCTTTGGTCCCTTCTTTCGTTGGCGGTGGAGGGAAAAGGATTCATCCCCTTCCTTTCTCAGATCCTAGTTTTCCAGGTACATGGATTCGTGCCATCAATTAATTTTCGTTATTATTTTATGTTTGTTTTTAATGTTTCATCTTACATTTTTGGGTGCTTTACCCTCTGAGCTCCCATGCCATTCTTGTTCGGTTAAATTCACCCGCCACGGTTAATTTTTTCTTCTGCAGTGCAACCCAGATCCATGGATCCATCCAAGGACTTGGCTGCTTATGGTTATGGAAGTGTTGCTTGGAAGGAGCGGGTGGAGAATTGGAAGCAGAAGCAAGAGAAATTACAGGTCATGAGGAATGAAAATGGTGGCAAAGATTGGGACAACGATGGAGATGGGCCGGATCTACCCTTGTAAGGATTTGACCTCTGGTAATCTGACACAGTTAAGGAGCTATTGTTTTCAGTGTTGTAGTAATTAATTCTTTGGGCATTTTAATGCATATTTAATCATGATAACATCTTTGACTTCCTAAGAGGAATCTATAATCTCGACCATGTAGTTGTGAATTTTGTGATTTTAACCATTTGGATTGCTGCTTTGGTACTTTTTTCTTATATAATGCTATTGGGAATTGCAGACAGTACACTGGTTTGGTGTGTTAACTTGCTTTGTGCTTCCTGGCATGGTTCCCACTTTAAAATCTTTAATAGAAGTTGATGTAATTGTGTCTAACTTTCAAATGATGATTGGAGACAATGTAGTTAGTTAATCATTATTGTTATTTGTCAACTGACTTATACCACTCTTACTTTCTGCTGTTTCATTGTATGATTAAAATAGGGGATGTGCTAAGTCACTTTTGCACTACTTACAACATTAATCTTGATGATTTAACTTTTCTTTGGTCAGAATGGATGAAGCCAGACAACCACTATCAAGAAAATTGCCTATTCCATCGAGCCAAATCAACCCATACCGGATGATCATTATAATCCGGCTTGTTGTTCTTGGGTTCTTCTTCCATTACCGGGTCATGCATCCAGTGAATGATGCCTATGCATTGTGGCTTGTCTCCGTGATCTGTGAGATCTGGTTTGCCATTTCATGGATTCTAGATCAGTTTCCAAAATGGCTTCCAATTGATCGGGAAACTTATCTAGACAGACTCTCCTTGAGGTTAGTGCTCAGAGATCTGAAGTATTTTGTTTCTCTGTCTGCATTCCTGGAATGTTGTATCATACCCATGATGCATTCTTGGTGTCTCTTCAGGTATGAGAAGGAAGGGCACCCTTCTCGACTCTCTGCAGTTGATATATTTGTGAGTACGGTGGATCCTTTGAAAGAGCCTCCTTTGGTCACTGCAAACACTGTTCTGTCAATTCTTGCCGTTGACTATCCTGTCGACAAGGTTTCGTGCTATGTTTCGGATGATGGTGCAGCAATGTTGACATTTGAAGCTTTGTCAGAAACATCTGAGTTTGCAAGAAAGTGGGTTCCTTTTTGCAAGAAGTTTAACATTGAGCCACGGGCACCAGAATGGTATTTTGCTCAGAAGATAGATTACTTGAAGGACAAGGTGTTACCTTCATTTGTTAAGGAGCGGAGGGCTATGAAGGTATGGGGTTGTGGGGTTGCTTTGAATCCAAATTAAGGTTTTCTTCATTGCCCTTCTGGCCTTTACCATCACATGCACTATTTATGGGCTTTTTGGATAATGTGTAATGAATTTGAAATGGCTTGCAGAGAGAATATGAGGAGTTCAAAGTTCGGATAAATGCATTGGTTGCCAAGGCTCAAAAGGTCCCTGAAGAAGGGTGGACAATGCAGGATGGGACTCCATGGCCTGGAAATAATGTCCGGGATCATCCTGGCATGATTCAGGTACACAAGTTTTGAGTTTTCTTGTTAGTAGTCATTAACTTGATTGTGATCTGATCCTGATAGTTTGTGATTGGCCCTAGGTCTTTTTAGGACAAAGTGGGGGACATGACACAGAGGGCAATGAATTGCCTCGCCTAGTATATGTTTCTAGAGAAAAGAGACCTGGATTCAATCATCACAAAAAGGCTGGTGCTATGAATGCTTTGGTAAGTGAATCACTCATGTGTTCTAGTCAGGTTGCGGTGGTGTGATAGTCTTACTTTTTAGCTGGTTTGTTTGTTAAACAGGTGAGAGTTTCTGCTGTGCTCACAAATGCACCATATATGTTAAATTTGGATTGTGATCATTACATCAATAACAGTAAAGCTTTTAGGGAGGCAATGTGTTTCATGATGGACCCATTGTTGGGAAAGAAGGTTTGCTATGTGCAGTTCCCACAAAGGTTTGATGGTATTGATAGGCATGATCGATATGCTAACCGGAATATTGTTTTCTTTGATGTAAGTGTGCATTCCCTGCACTTCTGAGATGCTTTCAAAGTATAGTGTATATTGATATATTCTCCTACTTAATTGTTTATCTCATATTACTAATTGATATGACACCCATGACAGATCAATATGAAAGGGTTGGACGGGATTCAAGGACCTATTTATGTTGGGACTGGATGTGTTTTTAGAAGGCAGGCACTCTACGGTTTTGATGCTCCAAAGACAAAGAAGCCACCAACTAGGACCTGCAATTGTTGGCCAAGTTGGTGCTGTTGCGGATGCTGTTGTTCTGGGAGGAAGAAGAAGAAGAGTACCAAGCCCAAGTCTGACAAGAAAAAGAGAGGTTCCAGGAGGGGAGATGCAGGGGCACCTGTCCTTGCTTTGGAGGGTATTGATGAGGGCATTGAAGGTATAGTTTATCTCCCCCATCCCCTAGCTCTATGATTGTTGGGAAGCTCAGTTTCATCTTAACTTTTGAATTTACATTCCAAAAGTACAGTTTTCTTGAAACATCTTCTGCAAGACTGATGGTTGAAAACTAGAAGAACAATTGCTTTGAGTGGGTTTACCTCCTTTGAACCAAGAATCGGATCATTAAACATGAAGCTAACAGAATTTTATTTAGTTTGGCTTGACGTTTGAATGAATTCAATGGTGGCCATCCAAATTACGATCAGATGTGCTGAATTATTTCAAAATAATCCAGTGTTTGATTAGCTAGGCTGGTATCAATTTGCTAACTAGAGAAATGATTTGTAAGCCATGTGCAAAATTTTGAAGATTGGTTATCTGAAACCTCTGAAAAAAATACCTTTCGTAGCCTTTGTTTGAAAGCTATTATTGAAGGCCTTGCAGGTCCTGCAGTAGTGGGAGCCCCATGCATTGGGTTGCTCTTTTATTAATATTATTATATATTTTTTTATTGAAGGCCTTGCATTTTATGCTCTTTTAATTGGCCTGAGTTGATTGTTGAAGGGGGAGCAGTCTTGGTTATCAAGTTACTATTCTCCAACCACAGTGGCCTTTGGAGATATTTGCACCTTATTAAAAATGCTAGAAGTTAGCATCATCCACAATCTCTCTTTCACTTGGAGGATGAAAATTGCAAATGGCCTAACTGATGAATTAGCTGGGAGAATACCCTGTCACGTAACTGATCTGTTGAGTCTGTGGTCCTTGTGAGTTGTGACCTCAGTTTTTGTTGTATACTAATTTGTCTCCTCTCTGAAATTTATTACTTATCTGAGAAAAGAATCAGTGAGTTCATAATTGTATTTCTCCTGATGCTAGCTGGCTTCTTCTGTTTTGAGTATGGATTGCCATTTAATTTGGTTAAGAGCTTGGATGCAGGGATTGAGAGTGAGAAATCTGCTATAATGTCTGAGCAAAAGTTGGAAAAGAAGTTTGGCCAGTCTCCTGTGTTTGTTGCATCCACCCTGCTCGAGAATGGTGGGGCACTGAAAAATGCTAGCCCTGCCTCTCTGCTAAAGGAGGCCATCCAAGTCATTAGCTGTGGTTATGAAGACAAGACAGACTGGGGTAAAGAGGTAACCTCACTGCTAGCTGCTTTGCAATTTTTTCATTTTTACTGTTGTTTCAGAATTGATAGAATTTTAACTTTTGTTTTCATCAGGTGGGTTGGATCTATGGTTCAGTTACGGAGGATATCTTAACGGGTTTTAAAATGCACTGCCATGGATGGAGATCTATATATTGTATCCCGGCGAGGCCAGCCTTTAAAGGATCTGCACCCATCAATCTCTCTGATCGTTTGCACCAGGTCCTTCGGTGGGCTCTTGGTTCTGTAGAAATTTTCTTGAGCAGGCATTGTCCTCTCTGGTATGGGTATGGAGGTGGTCTGAAGTGGTTAGAGCGTCTGTCTTACATAAATGCTACTGTATATCCTTGGACATCAATTCCATTGCTCGCGTACTGTACTCTACCTGCTGTCTGCTTGCTAACGGGGAAATTCATTGCCCCGGAGGTATTTCTCCTCACCCCATTCTGTTCCGCAATATCTTTTTGAGAGATAGGAAACTTAACTTAAATTTCACTGCCCTATAATATGATTATGCTTTTTTTTCTGCTGCAGCTTAGCAATGTTGCTAGCTTATGGTTCCTGTCACTTTTCATCTGTATTTTTGCAACGAGTATCCTGGAAATGAGATGGAGTGGTGTTGGTATTGATGACTGGTGGAGGAATGAGCAGTTTTGGGTGATTGGAGGTGTTTCTGCGCATCTTTTTGCAGTCTTCCAAGGACTTTTGAAGGTACTGGCTGGTATTGATACGAACTTCACTGTGACTTCAAAAGCAGGAGATGATGATCAGTTTTCAGAATTATATGCATTCAAGTGGACTACATTGCTCATTCCTCCAACCACTCTGCTGATAATAAACCTTATTGGGGTTGTTGCTGGTGTCTCTAATGCAATAAACAATGGTTACGAGTCCTGGGGACCACTTTTTGGCAAGCTTTTCTTTGCTTTCTGGGTTATTGTTCATCTCTATCCATTCCTCAAAGGTCTCTTGGGCCGGCAGAACAGGACTCCCACGATAATTATTGTCTGGTCTATCCTGCTGGCCTCCATCTTCTCTCTTTTGTGGGTTAGAATTGATCCATTCCTGGCCAAGTCAGATGGCCCGGTATTGGAGGAATGCGGATTGGACTGCAATTAGCTGTTTTCTTGGGCTTCTAATGACTCTGCAGCTTAATCTGAATATTTCTGTCATCACACGTTAGACTGGGAATAGAAATTTATGCAGGCATAAAGAAAAAGATTCAGCAATCTGTAGATAGATGCATGGGCTGTGTAGGTATTTTCTTCTTTTGGGAGTAGGGGGTAATTGCTTTGGGCGAGGGGAATCTGAGTCGACTCAGCTTGTTGCAGCATGTAAGTTTATTGTTTCTGATGGATTGTTAGGCAGTTTTATAGTTCTTGATTCTTTATTAGTTTGGTGGAAAAGGGAAGAAGGCTCAGCCAAAATGCAGCCTTTGTTGTTGAGGCTGATCTGGCTCTCTTTGTAGTGTTTTCTTTTCCTTGGCAATAAGAGTTGGCAAATGCCTGCAATTTGTAACAACATAGCAAAGTTCAGGGAGGCACTCATCCGCTAGGGCTAATTCTACCGTCTTACCCTGTCTGTCTGTTGGGTGGGTGTTGGTGCTTTACCGGTATGAGCAAACAATGTAGGAATTTGTAGAAATGTTATTAGGAATAGGAAAGTAGGGTGGGGGTTTTCCTCGCCGGTTCTTTATATTTATAGTTTGTGTTGTAATAATAAGATATTTCATTTGTGTTGAAAACAGGATAATGTTTTGTTATATTTATGAGATTTAGCCACAGAAATCTTGTTAAGTCATGTTTCAATTCCATTATCTGTGTTGAAAACAAGAAAGATGTTTTTTGTACCGTTGGAGTAAAAATGTCGAAAACATGGATGACTATTTTTTGTACCCTTAAAAAAATTATTTTTCAAAAAATTGGGAATGAACACAAACAAATTTTTTGGACTAATAGGTGGATTAAATCCATTCTATATTTTTCCCTCGCATCGGGTAATCTTTGTTTCGGGTATAAAAATTGAAGCAACAGAAAGTTCCGTATGCAGGTATAGTAGGGTGAAGTCGTATAAGATACTTTCCTTAAGATTTAAAGAGCCCTTAATTTGTGAATAAATGATCAACTTGTTCTTTTACCTCCAAAATAAAATCATCCCCTAATTATAAAGGTTGTACTCTTAAGTGTGATTAAGAAAGGGAGTCCGTAAGTTATAATAAGAAACTCAAAGAGGAAGGAGAGAAGAAGAAACATAATATAATACAATTCAGAAACGTATTTGGTATGAGTGTACAAGACAAGATAGACATTCTCTTTGGATTTGTTATGTTTTTTTGGCATGTAGACAATGGGTATTTATAGGCCCAAATGTACTTGTACGTGAACAGGTGTACCTATACGTCTATAGATACCTGTAGGTATAGGTATAGGTATAGGTATGTGCCCCTTCATACATAGGGTGTATCTATTCTCTATAGGTGTTAGTGTATGTACATATAGGTGTGTCCCTTGTATGTATCCATATGTATAGTGTGTCCCTTGTATGTATCCATATGTATAGTGTGTCCCTTGTATGTATCTATATGTATAGGTGTGTCCCTTGCATGATATACATGTATGGGTGTGTCCCTTAACTACTATACATTTACTGATAAGTAAGTACATGTATAGTCAACTTTAGTTCACATGCTTTTACTAGTACCAAAGAACTTGAACAAAGGAAGAGACTAGTTGTTTTGAAACTTGAAACTCCAACAATCCCACACAAGTTTCAAAATAACAAGAATGACTAGGAAAAAAATTACTTAGTATATTAAACATATAGAATACATCGTTATAGGTGTCTTGCGAACTTAAACCTATATCAGGTCTAATGATCTTCACTACAGAGTACATGTTAAGTCAGACTTATTGAACATTTCCTCATCTGTGTAGCCGACAAGCTCATTATCCATATCCTATCTGTCGACTTAATGTGACATCCCTTTTATAAAGTTTGTACATTTTTACTGGCCCTGTCCCCTATCTTGGTCTCATGGATGTTTAAAGAATTTGCCTTAAAATTCTCATTGATAGGTGGCCTCACCTCCGACATCCACTTAAGTTAGCCTAGAGTGTGCATCACAATTAACACACCCTTATGGTTCATGGGTTTTGGCTTGATTAAGAGTTTATCACTCAACCTCTTTCTTGTGATGGTACTACTTTCTTTTATTACCCCCACAGTTCTAGAATGAGCGAAATTAGTAGTACTTGACAGATTTGGTAACTTCGTTTTTACCCATTGAACCTACTTCAGGATAGACCTCTTCACCTAGGTTGGGTGTCCATCACTTGATCTATGATACATGCTTTAAGTTCATTTTTTTTGATAATTCATTAATTATCATTGTAGATAAAGGCTTTGTAAACATATCAGCAAGATTGTTTTCTGAATTTACAAAGTCAATAGCTATTGTTCTTTCACTTATATATTACCTTACGAGATTGTGTCATAAGTGTAGATGTCTTCTCTTTTCACTGTATATTTTACTTTTGGCTTTAGCAATTGCAGTCTGATTATCAAAATGAATAAATATAGAAGGAACTGGTTTTTTCCATAATGGTATACCTACCATCAAGTTCCTTGGCCTTCAACTTCAGTTCCTAATTTTTCCAAAGCAATAAATCCTATTTCCATTGTGGATCCTGTCTCACGAGATTGTTTTACTGATTTTCAAGAAATTGCTCTACCTCCTAAAATGAATACATATCCACTTGATGCTAATGATTCATTTGTATCTGATATCCAATTAGCATCATAATAAACTTCTAAGATAGTTGGATTTCCACTATAATGTATACCATAACTCATTGTCTCCTTTAAGTATCTTAATAGTCATTTAATTGCTTGCCAATGTTCTTTGCTTGGGTTATGAGTATGTTAGACTCAACTTTTTAACTGCTAAGGCTATGTCAGGTCTGGTGTAGTTCATGAGATATGAGACTAAACCAATGATTTGAAAATATCTCTTTTGTAAAACTGGTTCACCCAGATTCTTTTGTAAATGACATCCAATTTCCAAAGATGTTTTAATTGGTGTTCTTTCAAAGTAACCATATTTTTTATATAGACTTTCTACATAGTGGGCTTGAGATAAAATTATATCATTATTCATTTTTTTGACTTTTATACTAAGAATCAAATCTGCCTCACCCATGTCTTTAGTATCAAAATTTGATAAGTTTTTTAATTTGTTTTACAATGTCTAAATTTGTCCCTAAAATTAGCATATCATCTACATATTTTGTAGTAACACACCTTTGCATCTCCAACTACATGAATTAGGTATTTCCTAAATCAGAACCCAATCTTTCTCCCCTCATCTGAATCCGACTCTTTAATCAAAACCATATCTCTCTCCTCCCATCTAAATCCGATCTCTCGGCTCTCACCCTACCTCGTCCTACCCCCACCCTCTGCAACTCACACCTCCATGCCTTCTCTCATGCGATCCTTCCCCCACTCTCACCTGCATCCTCTGATTCTCCCCTTCTAAGTGGTTTTTCCTAGTAAAGAACAATTGAATCTAAAATTTCTATTTATGGGAGAAGCAGTAAATAACACTGTTTCAACAGCAACCCCACGCCTATTTAATTAAGTATGAAATTAGCAAAGAAATGAAAAAAAAAGTGAGTGAGACTTGGTTGCAGAGATGGGGACTGGGGTCGGGTTGGTTGTAGATTGTTTTCTGGGGTGGGCGCAAAGCTTGGAGGCTGGTGAAAGGTGTAGCTATGGCAGGTTGGAGGTGTAGGTAGTGGGATGGAGGTGTGGAGAAGAGGGAGGGTAGAAGTAGGGGTAGGGCAGAAGTTGCAGGAGGTGAATGGGAGGACGGGAAGAGAAACGATGGAGTAAAAACATACCCTCAACAGAAGTGTTCTTTGTGGATAGCACCTGACCAGAAATGGTCTTCGGTGAGATTTCTTCCAAGTAGGAGACAGAAGAAAAGGAGTAGGGTACGACAAAAAAGGAGAGAGAAAATATATGGAGCAAAATATACAAAGTACTACGTATTGTGTATAATATTATTTATTTGAGTACAATGTACTTTGAAGATATTACATATATTGCCATTTTTCATCCAACGAGAAATATTACATCATCATCTAATAATATAATATGACTAATAGGATGCTAGCAATATCATGTATTGTGTATGATATTGTTTATTTAAGTACACTGTACTTTGAACATATTACATATATTGCCATTTTTTATCTAACGACAAATATTGCATCGTCATCATCTAATATGGCTAATAGGATGTTAGCATGCCCAGCTTTTTTCCAATTTTTTTTTTTTTTATCCAAAGTCTGTGAAATCTTTTGTACTTTTTCTCTTCCTCTATCCCTATCTCATAGGTGCAACATTTGAATTAATAGAGAATTCTTTTTCTGTACCAGATTATGTAAGAAAGATCCTTTTTTAGCTCTCTTTGGCCCTATGTCTTTTATCCCATCCTTCACTAGCCGAAATTTTTTTTTGGAAAACTCCATTTTTCTTAGTGTGAGTGGCAGCCAGGCATGCTTATGTTTCTTGGTTTCAATACGATTACTTACACCATATTGACATTCTTTCTGCTTGTTAATATACAAAAATATTCAATTTATTGAAGAGCAACCCCTCATCCACCTAAGACCTAGGAAGAGAAGAAAAGAGAAGGAAAAATATATGAACACAACACAAGTTGAGAAGGAAGATGAGCTTGTAAGAGTAGGGAAAGTGGAGTGGAAGTGCAAGTTTCACACGATAAAAAGTACATTGTGAGAAGACATAAGAAATGCTGCAATTTAAGAGGAACCCTTCCAAAAAATAGTATTCAGTTGTAACGATAAGATAGATGACAATAATTTAATCTAACAAGTGTAATTATGTAATTTACTGAGTAATACCATTTTTGACTTCCAATAGTAAGAAAATCATTTTACAGAAGGTACAAAAAATATTAATTAAAAGAAAGAGTTTAACATGCTCAGATTTTGATATCCTAATCAAGGTTTTTTTGTTCATAGTTATATAAGCTATGTTACTTAGAGACAGTACTTTAGATACCGTAGATGTCACGCCCTGTTTTCACAGAACCGGGCCAGTGACCGGGTTAACACCGGTTAACCCAAACCTGCCAGGATCATCAGATACTGTATTCCACCACAGCATACACACAACTAATATAAGCTCATCAGATCAGCGGAAGACTAAGTTTTACCTGTGAATAATCCCATAATACTTGATACCCAAATTGTGATACAATAATTATATACATGTGGGCCCGAAGGCATGATAAATACACAATAAAAGTACAATTCATATATCAAGTATATAAAGGAAATCATCAAAATAATCAAAGTACACAGCTCGGCTCGGCAACAAAGACTAGAGCTCAGCTCGGCATCAAGGGTTGAGCCCAGCTCGGCATCACATAGTAGAGCTCAGCTCGGCCTCCGAAGTGGAGCTCAACACGGCCTCAGAACTGCGGTCCCGCAGCACAATTCTCACACAAGCAATCAGCGCCGTGCTCTAACTCCTCAGGGGTCCACCAGTCCTCTTCAGGAAACTCGACTGTGGGACCCACCCCATGCTCCTCAGATGTATGACATGCAAAATCATCTAAAAAGGGGGTGTACACGTGGGATGAGCTCACTAGCTTAGTAAGTGGTAAGATGGACCACACAGTAGTCCACACAGCAAAACACATCATATGCACTACATGCCATGCTATACATTTTAAATCACATCCACCTAAGCAACATTACTAAGTCTTCGATTTTAGTGCTACTACAGCTACAGTGCACGTATACTCCGGGTAAGAGCCGTGAACTCCCTCCCGCGATACACCTATAGGGCTGTCGGAGAAGGCCCACCGTGAGTACTCGGAAAAGTAAAGACAATGCCTTCCACCGGCTCTCAACAGAAATGTAAATGACTGAAAATAAAGGTGCTGACTCCAGCAATTTAAAAGCAGTACGATTGACCCTCTTGAATGTACCACCGGGGTTACCGACTGTCCTATTGACCCGCCGAGCGTTATGTCTAACCGCCACAGTGACCCGACAACCGCGACCACTGCTTTTTCCCAAATGATAACCCAACACCTTAACCCCTGTTGGGAAGGGTCGTAGCACGGGATGGTGAAAATCCTAATACCACATGCTCCTATATGACAATAGTACGATTGCATAGTGCCACCGTGTCCCATTCCACGGGCCACCAATGCACTCGTTTTCAAGCCGACTACCGCATCTAGTCTATCAATGCATCATGCACCATGATGTCCACATTCAACATATAAACATCTCATTCAATTGACATTTAGAAAGTAAACATAACACACATGCATAACAATGTGAGGAATGACGAATCTACATAGCATGTTCATGATGGCATGACTAGACTAGATATAATTAAATGAATGCCAAACAATGCCTTGAAACAAGGCCAAACGTCCTCTCCCCACTTACCTGTAGCGTACAAGGATTCCCATTCTGTACGGGTGAGATCCGGTGCGAATCGGGTAGGATTTGGTGAACCTAACATAATTGAGCGGGGTTAGTACTTCACCATTTTGAAATCAAAATTAACACGATCCGATGACACAATCATGTTTAGAACGTTAAAAGAAGATCGCACGTTCGATTTGGGTTCAATCGGACATAAGGATCACCTTCGGAGCCACACAGGTGGGTCAGACAGGTGGGTTGTCTGGCCCACCGGTCCTACCCACCGGTTTGGACCGATGAGTAGGGGCCCGCCGGTTGGGCCAGGGGCCCCTTCTAGGACCGGCGGGTAGGGTGGCCCGCCGATTAGCCTGTCGGTTGGGCCCGCCGGTTGTGCCCAAAGGCCCCCTGCCCTCTCAGGTGGGTGCCCACAGGTGGGTAGGGGCCCACTGGTTCCACCCATCGGTCTTGGCGGAAAATCTGCTGTTTCTTCCCAACTTCCTCCATTCTTTGGGGATTCGAATGGGGCTTCTCCCAACCCCATCTTCACACCTTCAAGGTCTTATAGGATGGTTCTAACCTAGATCTAGGTTAGATTTAATTGATGGGAAACCATCTTACCTTCTTTGCTCAAGAACAACTTCAAACCCTCCAAATCACTTCAAACCCACAATGCTTCTTCCATCTTGTCAATACCTCTTCAAATCCTTCAAGATCAACACATAAATCATCTATTAAACCTTAGGTTCATCATTTCCAATGGGATTTACAAGATCACCCTAAACCCTACTCGAATCAAGGGTTTAAGCTTGGGTATGGTGAACGTTCAAAGAACCCAACTTTGCTTACCTCTAAATGTAGATCTAGAGTTGAAGATCACTCCTCCGGCGCCGGAATGGGAAGATCAAGCTTCGGCGCCGCTGAAATCCTTCCCTTCTTCCTCTTCCTTCTCTTCCCTTCTTCTTCCCTTTCTTTTCTCTCTCCTCTTTACTATTCTCACCAACGTACGAGTGTCATAAATGAAAAGAAAAGAAAATCCTAATTGCTATATATATACTTCCTAAATAAATGAATAGTGCACATGGATGGGTCACTCAGGTGGGTGGGTGCACCCACCTGTCCGCCCACCTGAGGGCCAAACTTGGGATTTTGACAGAGTCCGGGCCTCGGCGCGAACCCCACCCCTGGCATACGATGTAGTATACGTATACACCGTAGAATACGACTACATACCTGCTTTATCCGTACATGGCCTTATGGTAGGTGCATGTACACGCCTTGGGCACTCCTGTCTCTTCTGGCACTGGCTCGGACTGGTCGGGCCAGCTGGTGTTTAAGGTCACCCTTGCCATCATAGCCCATAAGGAACCCGCTCTAACTCCCTCTGGTTCGGTTCCTGCATGGTTTAACCGGGTCAACCGCGTAATCAGACCGGGTTTAAGAAGTAGGGTATTACAGTGGACCATTGCTCTTTTCTATTGTTTCCGTTCCTGACATGGAAAGGAAAAAAGGTATCAGATTGCGAATATGTAGCGTGGATATACACTAGGGTTCGACCCTAAGATGATAGATAGGTACCTCAATCTCCAGATGCCAAGATGGGGTACACAATATGAATGAAAGGAGTCGTGACTTAGAAAGGGTTTAGGACCCATGAATATCTCTCCAAATTAAGGGGGGAGAGACTAATGACTCAAATGGATAAAACTGGTCTGCACTAGGATTTTGGGCAAGTGTCAAATGACAGATTAGGAAGGTCTTAGATAGGGGTGTCAATTTGTGGCCCGAACCGGCTAAACCGATCGGGACCGACCGTTTATAGACCGTCCAGGCCCGGACCATTTATTAAACGTGTCGGGCTTGAGCCCGGCCCGTTTATAAATGGTCGGTCTCGGTTTTGCTACTTGAACCGTCGGGCGCCCGACCGAGACCGACCGAATAACGCCCGACCGAGACCGGCCTATTGTGCACCGACTTGGACCGACCCTTTAATGATTGTAGAATACCTATTTTACCCCCCAAATTAAAGAATAAAAACTAAAAAGTAAAGACATGTTCACATTTTAAATAATGGTTATATTTGGTATCATTTATTGATTTATTGTCATTTGTTTGGGCTTGCATGAGTGGGCCGGAATATAATAGCACATTTTAAAGAGGGCCCGTTTAAAAACCGGTTAAAGCCCGTTTAACATTAAACATGTCCGTACCCGATTAAGGCCCGACTAAAGCCCGATTAAGGTGGCCCGATTATAACCCGAGACCGACCGACCGAATATAAAGTGTACCATGCCCTCAATAACTAAGCCCGATTAGTTAAATGGGCGGACACGGTGTAGCCTTTGAAAGTCTTCAAGCCCGATTAAGCCCGACCGAAACCGAACCGGCCCGACCGGTTGACACCCCTAGTCTTAGACACCCAGTCTGCCCCATCTTAAGGCCGGTCTTCTATTGTTTGGCCAATGTTTGTTTGTACCATATTAACTAGGCCTAAATCTAGGTCACTAAAAGCCTAAAATTAGATATTTCAATAATAATATTTGTCACATCTTAGACCAAGTGTCTAAGTTATGCTAACTAAGTTATGATGCAAATGAAAATATTTAACATATTATGAAGTCTTGCCATAGATTACTTACAATCGATTAATCCTAAATGGTTGGTAAAGTATGGTATGAAATCCTATTTACTCTAGTTTGACAATAACTTCTAATTAGATTAAAACTATGTTTATTGACCATATTAAATGATCAAAAGAGGGATGCAGTTGAAGCTAGTTAATCTAGTAACACTTAAAATAGGGTTTAAAGTTGATTCCAAAAGGTTGGTTGAATGCAATATGAAGCCTATTTTGATCTAATTGTTTAATGGATTTTAAAACAACTAAATGAAAGATGTATTCAAAGCCTAAATAACCATCCTAGATTAAGTAAAGAAAGTGAGTACACTAAATCTAAGTATATACTATATTATATGAAATCAATCTAAATTGCTCCAAGGTTATGGTTTGCCTAATTAAACTAGTAAATCAAAAAGATAATATTAGTTAACCTAAAATATTTAGATTAACTACAATAAATCTGAGTAAATATTAAAGTAAACTAATTAAATAGATTATGATAAAATCGAAGTTAGTTAAACTAGGATATGAATCAAAATATTCCAACATATGGTAAGAAATCTAATTAAACAAGGTTGAAAATGATATAAAACACCTAAGCTAACTACCTTACATTGAACTTAATTGTAACTACTAAAATCAGGCCTCCAATTGATGCATATAATGCATCGAGAAATGGGCCAGCAAAAACCATAGATTTATTATTTATTATTAAATGTAATGGGTTCTTATTGAATTTGGATGGAAAAGCTCACCAATTTGAAGTGTGTTTATTTTATTTGAAGAGGGACAATGGGTGGTCCGAAAATATATGAAATAATATGAATCAACTCGGGTTCCCAAATACACACCTAATAGTATCGGCCGGTTTGAGGAGCCACTCACATCCTACATATTCTGAACGTCCTAGGCTACGTCTCTAGCCCCAAAAATCTAAAATCCAAAAACAAAATGATTATGAACCCAAACCCAAACCCAAAAATGGATTCAATATGATCTAGGGGACACAAACTCAAACCGGAATTGATCAGCCTTACCCATTTTGAAATTGAAAGTTGACCCATCCTTAATGATTTTTTGAAGTCCAAAATCCATAAGCCGAAGCCCACATGACCAACCCGAACTAACATGAAAAATGGGCTGCACCACTTCTCAAGGCATAAAAAAATGTAGAAAACTAAAGCTCCTTAGCGAATGAAATCATCCTCACATTTAAATCAAACTCAAACATCCACAAAGGGCCTCAGGGAACATAAAGCCAGTGGTGGCGGCGTTAAAGAAGATAACCGGAGTTTAATCATGGAAAATCAAACTGCAGATGCAGACAGGCCATGGGAGGAGAAGGACGATCAAAACCAGAGAAGGCAAGCGGTGGGAAATTACCGACTTTAAATGACTAGCCAAGAGCAGTTGCGACAAAAGGGTTATCATAGAAGTGGAGCTGTGAGGAGAATCGTTGCCGCAGAAGACGACTCAACAGAGGTCTCAGCGATAAAAAGACTGCGAAAATGACTTGAAATTGGGTCTCCGCTCATGCTTCCGTTGAACATCAACCATAACACAATGAATACAATAAACACGACAGGAAATCCAGACGCAAAAAGGAGTAGGAAGATTATTACAGACTGTTACTTGTTATTAGTGTAGTGGTGTAGGGGATTAATAGTTATTATCCGTTATTGTATCTTCTTAGTGGTGGGATACATGAGCATGTTGGGGAAGTTGTTGTAAAATGAGAGAATGAAGAAGGAAAAGGAAGAAAAAAAAAAGAAACAAATTCTCAGTAGAGGTGGGCTACCTCCTAATTAGGCCGAGAAGTCATGGCTTCATCCGTAAAACCAAACGCTTGTTATCCTTATATTTTATCCTATTTAATCTCTTGTATTTCCTAATTTTCTTTTTGTTATTGGTAGCAATTATCTATTTCTCTCCTATTTTATCTCTTGGATCTCCCTATTTTATCTCTTCTATTTAATGTACATGTATCAAATGGTACCAGAGCTCAGGGATGGTGCCCCACCGGTGGATTTCCTAAAATTTCTCTTCCTGAGAAAAGAGGTCATAGCTTCCTAAAGTCAAGCGAAGACTACTGGTTGAGCAACATGGGAGTATCTAAATGCTACTACGGTTCAATTTTCAAAAGAATGGTCTTGAGGACAAGACCAAACTTAAGGGGGATGGATTTTTACATGTACGACTTTGGGAATTATCAATTACTAGTAGGAATTATCTGTTATTAGTGTAGTGGTATAGGGGATTACTAGT
This sequence comes from Macadamia integrifolia, assembly GCF_013358625.1. Taxonomy (NCBI): domain Eukaryota; kingdom Viridiplantae; phylum Streptophyta; class Magnoliopsida; order Proteales; family Proteaceae; genus Macadamia; species Macadamia integrifolia. Next base: position 36,196,801 of record NC_056563.1, on the reverse strand, counting down.
TATAATCCGTTATAGTAACTTCATAGTTGTGGGAAACGTGGGCATGTTGGAGAACTGTTGTAAAATTTATTTATAGGGAGAGAATGAAGGAGAAAATTGAAGAAGAAAAGAAAAGAAAAAACAAATGCTCAGTTGTTCAATAGAGGCGGGCTACCTCCTAATTACGCCGAGACGTCATGGCTACGGCCGTAAAGCTAAACCCTTATTATCTCGTTTAGGGTTGGGGTTTGGGGTTTTGGGTTTAACATTAAGGGTTAAGCATTAAGGGTTTAAGGTTCAAGGTTCAAGGTTTAGGGTTTAAAGGTTCAGGGTTATTACCCCTAGCCTTCGAACTTCCTCTGCCATTGACAATCAACTGTCCTTGATTATGAGAGAATCAATGGGGTCTCGAGCTTGAACTGAAATAACACGCTATTCAATACAAAAGTGGATGTCGTGAATCTCTCACCCAATGAGCATCATTCTTTTTATTATCTGATAGGGGTGAGAAAATGTTTATGCCGATAATGCGACAATTTGATTGATATCCTCAGTCAACTGGATCAAATGCAATTGCTGGTTCAACTTCAAGTAATGTAAAAAATTGGCACTGCACCTTAGGACGCATATATCGGCTCAGAATGAATGGAAATAGTTGAGGTGTGTAACAAGGTCTAAGGATTTGAGGTTTATGGTTTAGGGTTTAGGGTTTAGGGTATTAGAGTTTTAGGGTTTAGGGTTTTAGGGTTTTTAGGATTTTTAAGGTTTAGGGTTTTAGGGGTTTTAGGGTTTAGGGTTTTTACGGTTTTAGGAGTTTTAGGGTTTAGGGTTTTAGGGTTTTAGGGTTTTTAGGGTTTTTAAGGTTTAGGGTTTTAGGGGTTTTAGGGTTTAGGGTTTTTACGGTTTTAGGAGTTTTATGGTTTAGGGTTTTAGGGTTTTAGGGTTTAGGGTTTAGGGTTTAGGGTTTAGGGTATTAGAGTTTTAGGGTTTAGGGTTTTAGGGTTTTTAGGGCTTTTAAGGTTTAGGGTTTTAGGGGTTTTAGGGTTTAGGGTTTTAGGGTTTTAGGGTTTTTAGGGCTTTTAAGGTTTAGGGTTTTAGGGGTTTTAGGGTTTAGGGTTTAGGGTTTAGGGTTCAGGGTTTAGGGATCAGGGTTCAGGGTTAGGGGTTCGGGGTTCGGGGTTCGGGTTAGGGTTCTGGTTCAGGGTTCAGGGTTCAGGGTTCAGGGTTTTTAGGGTTCAGGGTTCAGGGTTCAGGGTTCAGGGTTTACGGTTTAGGGTTTAGGGTTTAGGGTTTACGGTTTAGGGTTTAGGGTTTAGGGTTTTTTTTAGGTTTTAGGGTTTTAGGGTTTTGGGTTTAGGGTTTAGGGTTTTAGGGTTTAGGGTTTAGGGTTTAGGGTTTAGGGTTTAGGGTTTAGGGTTTACGGTTTAGGGTTTAGGGTTTAGGGTTTAGGGTTTAGGGTTTAGGGTTTAGGGTTTAGGGTTTAGGGTTTAGGGTTTAGGGTTTAGGGTTTAGGGTTTAGGGTTTAGGGTTTAGGGTTTCGGGTTTAGGGTTTAGGGTTTAGGGTTTAGGGTTTAGGGTTTAGGGTTTAGGGTTTAGGGTTTAGGGTTTAGGGTTTAGGGTTTAGGGTTTAGGGTTTAGGGTTTAGGGTTCAGGGTTTAGGGTTTAGGGTTTAGGGTTTAGGGTTTAGGGTTTAGGGTTTAGGGTTTAGGGTTTAGGGTTTAGGGTTTAGGGTTTAGGGTTTAGGGTTTAGGGTTTAGGGTTAAGGGTTTAGGGTTTAGGGTTTAGGGTTTAGGGTTTAGGGTTTAGGGTTTAGGGTTTAGGGTTTAGGGTTTAGGGTTTAGGGTTTAGGGTTTAGGGTTTAGGGTTTAGGGTTTAGGGTTTTAGGGTTTTAGGGTTTAGGGTTTAGGGTTTAGGGTTTAGGGTTTAGGGTTTAGGGTTTAGGGTTTAGGGTTTAGGGTTTAGGGTTTAGGGTTTAGGGTTTAGGGTTTAGGGTTGAGGGTTTAGGGTTTAGGGTTTAGGGTTTAGGGTTTAGGGTTTAGGGTTTAGGGTTTAGGGTTTAGGGTTTAGGGTTTAGGGTTTAGGGTTTAGGGTTTAGGGTTAGGGTTTAGGGTTTAGGGTTTAGGGTTTAGGGTTTAGGGTTTAGGGTTTAGGGTTTAGGGTTTAGGGTTTAGGGTTTAGGGTTTAGGGTTTAGGGTTTAGGGTTTAGGGTTTAGGGTTTAGGGTTTAGGGTTTAGGGTTTAGGGTTTAGGGTTTAGGAATCGGGTTTAGGAATC
>NC_056563.1:36179922-36194529 GCF_013358625.1 Macadamia integrifolia | reverse complement strand
GCGAATAAACCCCTTTTCCAATAGTTCCTGCAACTGCATCTGCAACTCCTTCAATTCAGCTGGTGCCATCCTGTATGGAGCCTTAGATACTGGAGCTGCTCCAGGAGTCAAATCTATGGCAAACTCCAACTCTCTATCAGGTGGTAAATGCATCAGATCATCTGGGAAGACGTCGGGAAACTCTTTAACCACCTTTACCTCTTCTAGAGGTGTAATCCTTGCATCAACATCAAGTACCGATGCTAAGTATCCCTGACATCCACTTTCTAGCAACTTTACCGCTTGAAGAGCAGAGACAAGGACCTTCCTCACTTGTTTCATTGTATCTGCTCGGTATACCAATTCTTTCCCTTCGTCATCTGTCACCCTAATCAGCTTTTCAGCACAGATCACATTAGCTCGATGAGCCGACAACCAATCCATACCCAATATAACATCAAAATTCTGCATATTAAACTTAATGAGTTGTGCATCAAGGTTCTTCCCACTAATTTCCACTGGGCACGGCCCATATACCTCCTTCAACTGTACAACTTTACCCGTAGGCATACTAAGAATCATCCCGTGATCTAGGATCCTAGGTTACATCCCAAGTTTCTCTACAAATCTCTTAGATGCGAATGAATGAGTAGCTCCTGAATCGAATAGAACGTAGGTTGGTATACCTGATATGGGTAGGATACCTAGTGTAACAATGCATATAATTTTAGCGGGTCATCAATATTAATCATAATAAATTTCTTAATTTAAAATTTACCTGCCACTACTTCTGTACTGGCCTCAGCTTCCTCGGCTGACAGAGCATACATCCTTCCCTACGGTTGATTTTCCTGAGCTAAGGGAGGTCAATACGCAGAGGGCTGACTGGAGGGCAAGGTTGGTCTGGCCCGACAGTCTTTCGCATAATGCATGTATGAATGGCAGTTGAAGCAACGAATCTGAGATGTCAGAACTGGGGCGGGGCCCCTCTGCACTTGACCCGCTGCAGATGGAGGTCGAGGTGGCCTTGACGCTGTAGGTGCCACACTTGTGTTCGGGCGGAAAGAGGTGGAACCCGAACCACCAACTGGTCTAGGAGGGTAGCCAGATGGCCTATAGGGCTGCCTATACATAGGCCCAGAACTATATGATCCGCGGTATGCCTTGGAGGAATTTCCCATATCCGGGAATGGATTTGTTCACTTCCACAGTCCAGGGGTGAGGGACTGTTCTCCCTTTTGCTTATCCTCCATGGTCTTGGCCTTCTGCACAATCTGGCCATATTCGGTCAAATCCAAGACCTCAAGTATAGACCCAATAGATGCTTTCAGGCCTTTTAGGAACCTTGCTGCCTTCTCTTCAGCTGTCCTCATATGCCTTGGGGCAAAATGGAACAAACTCTCGAATTGTTGTTGGTACTCAAGGACAGTCTTACCTCCTTGAGTTAAGGCCATGAACTCAGTCTCCTTGTGGTCTCTGAAACTACGCGGATAATGGTTGTCCAAGAACAACTCCTTGAACTGCTCCCAAGTGGGTTCTGGATGGGCAGCCAACAATATGGGCTTGGAGGCTTGCCACCAAGAATTTGCCTCTTTCTTGAGTTGCAACCCAGCACAAATGAGTTTCTGTGCATCCGTGCACTCAAGCACCTCAAATATCTTCTTTAATTCTTGGATCCATTGGTCCGGTTCCAGAGGATCACTCCCCACCTTAGAGAATACAGGTGGTAAGTTCCTCTTGAATGACTCCACTACCCTTGACGTATTACTCGTCGCCGGGAAGTTAGGGGCATAAGCAGGATAGTAGGAGTATGGAGGAGGCATCCCATACTGAGGAACACCGAATGGTGGGATTGGAGGTGTACCTCCCACTTGTGGTCCCGTTCCCGACCCTACAGGTGGGTCCTGTGGAGTGAGTACCCGGGGAGGCTGACCCGATTGAGAAAAGTCCAACTGTTGCTGGATAGCAGTCATAAATGCTTGCTGTTGCTGAAGCATTTGTTACTGGAAAGCCTGTTGTGACTGCTGAATTATAGTAGCAACATCTCCCGGTGTGATGACCGGTGGAGGGTCTGGGAGTGTAGTCATAGGTGGGTCCCCATGTGCCCCACCTTGACCAAGGGTTTCTGGAGGTAGTGCAGGTGAGGTTTGCCCCACAGAGCGGGCCCTCCTGGGATTTTATGGTCGACCGACCGGACGAGGACCCCGCGAGGTACCTCGGGCATTACTACCGGATCTAGTACGTACCCTCATATCCCTGTACCTAGAACATATCACACACCACATTGGTTAAACACCGGAGAATTGATTTCGGCACACAATTATATGCCATCACATAGGGTATTGTAGTGTATGATAGCCCACAATAAATCTTAACTTAATTTCCAAGATACAGGGCCAATGCCCCAACAGGTACGTTAATGGTCCCACTTGACCATAACACATTAATATAGGAATAATATCAATGATGAGAAACAATGTAATCATGCTAGGAGGAGAGAAGGGAAAAGAAAAAAAATCTTTAAAATTGCCAAATTTTCACAACCGGTGGGCTACACTGGCGGGTAGGGGCCCGCCGATCGAGCCCGTCGATCCTAGTGCCTCAAACCGGCGGGTGGCACCAGCGGGTAGGTGCCCGCCGGTCAGACCCGCCGGTCCTTCCCGTGTAAAAACACGAACTGGGCCTGTAGGGCCCTGTTCTGTCTTGTCTCATTCCCCAACTCCTTTCTCTTTCTTCCTCTCTTCCTTGGGCGATCTTGGAGGTCTCCTCGGCGCTTCTACTCGCGAGTCTACTCATCAACTCGGCGCTTTCAAGAAGGTTTAACTCTCCCTCCTTCAAGTAAGTTTCTTCTTCTCCTCTTTTCCAGAATTTCCACTTGGGGTAGAAATGCATGTGTAAGCTTCACTTTAGGTTGTCTTTCCATATTTTTCTCCATAGAATAGCATTTCCATTTGATTGTGATGTTTCTACTGTGGTCGTTTGTAGTTTATTAGGATTTTATCCCTTCATTTTGAGAAAACCCCAAATCATGCCCTAGGTTTCCAAATTTGGGGATTTCTTAAATTTTTGATCCTTTTCTTCAATTGATGACTCCTTTGTGATGCATTTCTCTTGTTTTGTGCTTGATATGCTATAGATTTCATGAATTGTCCATTGTGCTTGGAATCCCCATGTATTCCCATGAAAATCCCTCTTTTTGTATTGGGTTCCTTGATTTTCATCCCATACTTGTATCTATGGACTTCCCCAGCCTATTTGGGTATGTTTTTGTGCTTTCATAATCCCACTGCCATGGCATTTTGTTATAGATTTAGGGTTTCAAGCTTTTACCCCATTGTGAATGAGTTCGCGCGTTGCAATTGAATCCTCTCAGGTTAATATGCTCTTTGTTGTCATTTTACTGTTTGGCATGTTTCCCCTCTCTAATGCTGTCATTTTCCATTCTTTACTAACCCCACTTTCTTTTCTTCTTGCCAGGATGTCATCTCGCACCGGAAAAGGACCATCTTCCTCTGGCATACGACGTAAGACCACCGCTACTAAGTGGAAGAGTGCGGAGACCAGCTCTTCAGCTCCTCGCACAGGGAGACCCGGACCTGCCCGATCTGACCCTACCGACTATGATGAGGAGCACTTCCTTAGTGCAGAGGCAGCAGCCAACTGGCCTATTTTCCTAAAGAGGTCAGTGATGATGGAGAAGACCGTGGTGGTCGACGACTTCCACAAGGCTCAGCTTCAGGAGAGGTTCTCAGCATTGGGCTGGGATTCTATCCTTCACGTAAACCGACCATGCTACGAGCAGCTAGTCCATCGGTTCTACTGCAACTTGGAGGTGTCGTATTCATACGGGGAGTTCACCATTAGCAGCTTGGGGAAGAGGGTAGACATCCAGCTGACGGTGGATACCTTGGCCAGCATCCTGGGTATATCGACGGCTGGACACTGTTACTACAGTCCTCCTGGGAGTAAGCCTCTGGGACCGTTCATGAGTTTGGAGATGCCATACTTCATCTACGAGACCATCTGCGGTAGCAGTACTCGTCCAGAGTCTGAGACGTCCTTCTACCCCGAGGTTCATCTATTTGCCCGGTTGGTCCAGTTCAACCTGCTCCCCAGAGGAGGTCATCGGAACCAGGTGGGTTTCATAGCGGCTTTCATTGCGTTTTGCATTTACACGGCTGCAGAGGGAGGTGTCGAGCACTTGTGCCTCCCCTACATCATTCTCAGGACGATGGAGCACCACACTTCCCACCCTGAGGATGGAGGGTTCCCCTATGGCAGGATCCCCACTAGGATCTTCGAGTTCTTCGGGGTGGACTTGAGCGGCGAGGAGGGGAAGACTCCGGCTGATAGGTTTAACCGGAGTAACCTCCTGAGGATGGGTCTCCACACCCTCATGGATTCACCTCTAAGAGCAGAAGCTCAGAGAGGTAGGGGTAGGAGGGCTGCCCCTATGGAGGATGTCCTCATGGAGGAGGAGTCCAGCGAGGAGGATGAGGACTACGTTCCTCAGGATGAGGGGGATGATCTGGCGGATGATGGCATCCCTGAGGAGGCGCCTCAGGAGTCGAGAGGTCTTGGTCCCAGTTCTTCCAGAGCTGCAGCCTCACCATATAGAGCCCCACCACCTGGGAGTGGCGCATACGACTTCGAGGGCATGATGTCCTCCATACCGGCCTTGCAGGATGGCCAAGTTTAGCTACTGAGACGGCTGGACGAGAGTGCCTCCAGGGAGGAACGCATCCTGGAGAGGCAGGCTACTTTGGAGGATTCCTTCCTCAGGCTGGGTCAAGACTTAGACACCACGGCCAATGCTATCTTAGCAGATTTTGGCCGGCTTCGGAGGGAGGTACGACTGGTGAACGTGAGGTTTGACTATTACGATCACCACCTCGACGTCAACTCTAGGCCTCCGGCAAATGTGGTGATCATCGATGATGACGACGATGACCAGTGAGGGCTTGGCTTGCCCACACCAGCTGTTTATCTGTTTTCCCTTTTTTTTGTAGACCTTGTTGTATATTTCATTTCTTATCATTCCTTGTATTTGCGCTGTAACTGGATTCATTTATGGAATAATATAATTTTGGATAGTGAATTTTGTGGTGAATTCAGATGTGGAATACTTGTGTAGTTTAGTTGTGGTGTATTTTGCTATTTTTTTATCCTTGTTGTATTGGATATGTTGTTTATCAGGTGTTTTTGTGTAAAATTTTTGGAAATCCCATTTTACGCCGTTATGCTGTCGAAATTTCGTCAAACTAATACGTGATAGGTTATATCACCAACCTAATTACCTTTTATCTATACTCACGTATGCCATGAATGCAACATATAATGCAACCCTTTTTTAATACTCTATTCTTTCTTTGGCTTTTAACTCCTTAAAGCTTTTACATTAACCCAACCCCATTTCCCTATTATAGAGTCTACGGGATTCTAATGGTATGCTGTGAGTGGAGCAGAGCATCATGCTCTGATACCACAATTTGTCACACCCCGTTCTCACAGAACCGGGCCAGTGACCGGGTTAACACCGGTTAACCCAAACCTATCAGGATCATCAGATACTGTATTCCACCACAGCATACACACAACTAATATAAACTCATCAGATCAGCGGAAGACTAAGTTTTACCTGTGAATAATCCCATGATACTTGATACCCGGATTGTGATACAATAATTATATACATGTGGGCCCGAAGGCATGATATTTACACAAAAAGAATAAAATCCACCAAAATAATCAGAATACACAGCTCAGCTCGGTATCAAGGCTAGAGCTCAGTTCGGCATCAAGGGTTGAGCCCAGCTCGGCATCACATAGTAGAGCTCAGCTCGGCCTCAGAAGTGGAGCTCAGCACGGCCTCAAGAGTGGAGCTCAGCTCTGCCTCAGAACTGCTGTCCCGTAGGACAACTCTCGCACGGGCAGTCAGTGCCGTGCTCTAACTCCTTAGGGGTCAACCAGTCCTCATCAGAAAACTCGACTGTGGGATCCACCCCATGCTCCTCAGATGTTTGACCTGCAAAATCATCTAAAAAGGGGTGTACACGTGGGATGAGCTCACTAGCTCAGTAAGTGGTAAGATGGACCACACAGCAGTCCACACATCAAAACACATCATATGCACTACATGTCATGCTATTCATTTTAAATCACATCCACCTAAGCAACATTACTAAGTCCTTGGTTTTAGTGCTACTACAACCACAGTGCGCGTATACTCCGGGTACGAGCCGCGAACTCCCTCCCGCGATACGCCCATAGGGCTGTCGGAGAAGGCCCACCGTGAGTACTCAGAAAAGTAAAGAAAATGCCGTCCACCGGCTCTCAACAGAAATGTAAATGACTGAAAATAAAGGTGCTGACTCCAGCAATTTAAAAGCAGTACGATTGGCCCTCTTGAATGTACCATCGGGATTGCCGGCTGTCCTACATGACCCACCGGGTGTTATGTCTAACCGCCACAGTGACCCGACAACCGCGACCACTGCTTCCCCCCAAATGATAACCCAACACCTTAACCCCTGTTGGGAAGGGTCGCAGCACGGGATGGTGAAAATCCTAATACCGCATGCTCCTATATGACAATAGTACGATTGTATAGTGCCTCCGTGTCCCATTCCACGGTCCACCAATGCACTCGTTTCCAAGCCAACTACAACATCTAGTCTATCAATGCATCATGCACCATGATGTCCACATTCAACATATAAACATCTCATTCAATTGGCATTTAGAAAGTAAACATAGCACATATGCATAACAATGTGAGGAATGACTAATCTACATAGCATATTCATGACGGCATGACTAGACTAGATATAATTAAATGCATGCCAAACAATTCCTTGAAACAAGTCCAAACATCCTCTCCCCACTTACTCGTAGCGTACAAGGATTCCCGTTCGGTACGGGTGAGATCCGGTGCGAATCGGGTAGGATTTGGTGAACCTAACATAATTGAGCAGGGTTAGTACTTCACCATTTTGAAATCAAAATTAACACGATCTGATGACAAAATCATGTTTAGAACGTTAAAAAAGAAGGTCACACGTCCGATTTGGGTCCAATCGGACATAAGGATCACCTTCGGGGCCACACGGGTGGGTCAGACAGGTGGGCAGTCTGGCCCACCGGTCCTACCCACCGGTTTGGACCAGCGGGTAGGGGCCCGCCGGTTCCACCCGCCGGTTGGGCCAGGGGCCCCTGCTAGGACCGGTGGGTAGGATGGCCCGCCGGTTGGCCAGCCGGTTGGGGCCGCCGTTTGTGCCCGAAGGCCCCCCTGCCTTCTCAGGTGGGTGCCCACAGGCGGGTAGGGGCCCACCGGTTGCACCCACCGGTCTTGGCGGGAAAAACCCTGTTTCTTCCCAACTTCCTCCATTCTTTGGGGATTCAAATGGGGCTTTTCCCAACCCATTCTTCACACCTTCAAGGTCCTATAGGATGGTTCTAACCTAGATCTAGGTTAGATTCAAGGGATGGGAACCATCTTACCTTCTTTGCTCAAGAACAACCTCAAACCCTCCATATCACTTCAAACTCATAATGCTTCTCCCACCTTGTCAATACCTCTTCAAATCCTTCAAGATCAACACATAAATCATCTATTAAACCTTAGATTCATCATTTCAAAGGGGATTTACAAGATCTCAAGAAACCCTACTCAAATCAAGGGTTTAAGCTTGGGTATGGTGAATGTTCAAGAAACTCGACTTTGCTTACCTCCAAATGTAGATCTAGAGTTGAAGATCACTCTTCCGGCGCCGGAATGGGAAGATCAAGCTTCGGCGCCACTGAAATCCCTCTTTTCTTCCTCTTCCTTCTCTTCCTTTCTTCTTCCCTTTCTTTTCTCTCTCCTCTTCACTCTTCTCACCAACGCACGGGTGTCATAAATGAGAAGAAAATAAAGTCATAAATGCTATATATATATAATTCCTAAATAAGTGAATAGTGCACATGGATGGGTCACTCAGGTGGGTGGGTGCACCCACCTGTCCGCCCACCTGAGGGCCAAAACTTGGGATTTTGACAGAATTCGGGCCTCGGCGCGAACCCCACCCCCGGCATACGATGTAGCATACATATATACCTTAAAATACGGATATAATACCTGCTTTATCCGTATATGGCCTTATGGTAGGTGTATGTACAAGGCTTGGGCACTCTCGTCTCTTCTGGCACTGGCTCGGACTTGTCGGGCCAGCCGGTGTTTAAGGTCACCCTTGCCATCATAGCCCATAAGGAACCCGCTCTAACTCCCTCTGGTTCGGTTCCTGCACGGTTAAACTGGGTCAACCGCGAAATCAGACCGGGTTTAAAAAGTAGGGTATTACATGGAGTCTCTTCCAAGTAGGGATGAAATAAAGCAACCTGTGTGGGATTTAGATCCTTAAAGTTCTCCTGGTCCTGATGGTTTCTCGGGAAAATTTTTCAGGAAATGTTTGGAGATTGTGGAGGATGATTTTTGTAAGGTTGTTATCTCTTTCTCTGTGGTAGGAACGCTGCCAAAAGGGATAAATAACTGTTTCATAGCCCTAATTCCAATGGTCGAAGGTGCTTCTTCTTTGGATAGGTTTCGCCCCATATGCATTGGTAATTTTTTTTGTAAAGTCATATCTAAAATTATGTCTTCAAGGCTGATGGAGTTGTTGCCCATGCTGATCTCATAGGAACATGGGGCATTCCAGAAGGAGAAAATAATTTCTTCAAATATCAGTCTTGCATCAGAGCTGAAAAATTTGATGCACTCTACAATGAGGGGAGGTGGAATGGGGCTAAAGCTAGACGTCAGAAGGCTTATGACTCGCTAGCATGGGAATTTTTATTTGCAACCCTGAAAAAATTTGGTTTTTCTTTGAAGTGGATTTCATGGATCTACTACTTGCTAGTTTCCTCCAGAATCTCTATCCTAGTAAACGGTGGCCCTGTGGGGTTTTTTGAAGTGGGCAGAGGCTTGCGTCAAGGTGACCCAATATCTCCCATATTATTTATTCTGGCTGAAGAGGTCCTTTGTAGAGGTATGAAGGAAATGATTTGCGAGGGGCTGTTGAAGTCACTTCCTAGCCCTAGATGTGTGTTTACTCCTTCTCACTTAGTTTTTGCAGATGATATTTTTATTTTTATGAATGCATTAACAAAGTATGTGAAGAACCTATAATCTTTCTTGGTTAAATATCAGGCCTTCTCTGGTAAAAAATTTAACCTTGAAAAGAGTAGCTTGTTTTTTGGAAAGGTGACCCCCCACAGAAAATATTGTATTTCTGACCTACTGGGTATTCAACCAGCTAGGTTACCTACAAAATACTTGGGGGTGGAACTTTTTTAAGGGAGAGTAAAAAAAAGATTTTTTGTTTCCTTTACTGGATAAGATACAGGGTAGATTGGTGGGTTGGAAGGGTATGGCAGGAAGGGTAGAGTTGGTGAGGTCTGTGATCTCAAGTATCCCAATTCACAATTTTGATATTTATTGGTGGCCTAACTCCTCCATTAAATTGGTGGATAGATGGATGCGCAACTTCATCTAGTCAAGGGATATGGAGTTGGTTAAAAAAATTATGGTCAAATGGGATGATTCTTGCAAGCCCAAATGCGAGGGAGGTCTGGGTATAAGGAGGTTGCGAGATGTAAATTTTGCATGTTTGTGTAAGTTGGCAAGGCATATCAAGCACGAAAATTCCTCCATGAGTAAATTTTTTCATGCTCGTTTTCTAAAAGTCGACAGATTTATGAAAAAAGGGCAACTCTCTTCATCTATCTGGCCAGGTATCAGGAAGGTTTGAAGTTTTGTTGGGTCTCAGGAGCAATGGACGGTTGGTAATGGTCAAAATATCAATTTCCGGTCTGATTGTTGGCTGGGGAATAAGTCTATTGTTGAAATGTTGGTCTTGACACTGATTCTTTTATTTCTCTAAGGGCAAACGTCTTAGATTTCATTATAGGTGGATGTTGGGCATTGCCAAGAGTAGAAGCTTCTTTGTTTGAAAATATTATTGAATAGATCAAGTCTATTAAACTAACTAATTTGCAGGATGTTTGTCACTGGTAGCCTACCTCATCTGGAGTTTTTACTATTAAATTGGCTTGGGAAGCTGTTTGTTGGCATTTGCAGATCCAACCACATCAAGCAGTGTTTGGGTGGAGGCTGATCAAAAATAAAATCCCGACAAATGAAAATGTGAAGAAACGAGGGGTGGTATTGTCCTCTAGATGCAGCCTATGCGGTCGAGATGAGGAATCAAGAGACCATATGTTCTATGAATGCAATTTTGCATGTGCTATGTGGCAGAAATTTTGTAACAGTTTTGGCGTTCAATGGCCAACTTTCTCTGGGATGGAAGATTTCATTTCATGGTGGAAATCAAAAGCGAAGATGGTCCCGTTTCAGAGAATTTGGAATAAAGGCTTTGTGCTGATTCCATATAGTATCTAGATGGAGAGGAATGAAAGAAAATATGAGGGAGAATCTAAGCCAATGGAGCACTGCGTTGCCAGGATCAATCGTGAAATAGTGTCTCAAACCTTAGTCCACACAGGTTTGTCTCTCTCAGTCTCAGATCTGCTGAGTGCTAGGAGAATGGGAGTTTCAATAATTCAGTGCAGGCCGAAGGATTTTTTCGAAATCTTCTGGTGTCGGCCCTTGAGAGGGTGGTGGAAGTTGAACATAGATGGTTGTTCTCTTGGAAATCCAGGAAAATCTGGAACTGGGGGTGTATTTCAAAATGAAAGGGTGGAGGTCATGGCTTTCAAGGAATCCCTTGGAATTCATACAAATTTTGAGGCGGAGTTCTTAGCTATTATCTTAGGGATAGAGAATGCTGAAAAACTGGGAGTTCAAAAGCTGTGGATAGAATGTGACTCGGTTGCTGTGGTAACACTGATTCTCAAAAACAAAGTTCCTTGGATTGTCCATCGAAGGTGGCTTCTCTGTCAAAGGTATCTGGAGTGTGTGGAGTGGAAAATCACTCACTGATATCGTGAAGCAAATTCTATAGCAGATTTTCTATCAAAATCAACTGCTCGATTTGAGATTTCAGACCCAGTGAGCACCTGGCCTGCTTTGGTAAAGATGGATTTGAGCATTGATGCATCGGGTCGTCCTAGGTATAGGATGACTTAGTTTTTCCTTTTTCTGTTCTTTGATTGTCGTTGTGGGGGTGTGGAAGTTTTTGAAGTTCTTTTCTGCTGATGGCAATGCCGAAGGTGGAAAAGTGCTTCTTCTCTTTCATCCTTTTATCTGAGTAGGGTTTTTCCAAATCTCCTATCAGTATCCTATAATATCTTTTTCATTCTTTTCTCTCTTTAATACAAATGATCTTTAGCGAAAAAAGTATTGTTTTAAGTTTTTATTGGAAATTCACTATAAGCTTGATTCTATTAATTCTAAATTTTGATTGGGTGTTGATTATATTAATTAAGGTGTTTTTAAACAACTTCGGATCGACTTAGGATGGGCTTAGGGTATTTTGTTTCGGGGACATTTTATTTTGATTGAATTGGTTATATGACGACAAGAAACCACCTAGAGGCTGAAATCAAAAGTGTATTCCAAGGAGTTTACAAAGGCTGCTCACTTACTTAGGTGGAAAATCAATGGATGTCTCAACAAGAGCTGTTGCAATTGCTCGTTGTAACACTATATATGTGGTCCTGAATTCTCTTTGATGTTGTCTAGATATCTCTGGTCAATTTGGTAAGATGGTTTTTTGTGATAAATCCATGAACGCTGTAATAAGATTTGTGGTTGGATTAACTTACAAGTCCTTGTTTCAAAGTCTGATTTCTGATTTCTTGTTTGAAGGAGATAGTGTACAGCTCAAGTATATCATTTAATAATATTTTTTTCTTCTTCTGGAATCGAAAAAATGAAAAATAAGATTGCAGCTTCTTATATACTAGAGAATCTGATATTCTTGCTATTCATAATAACGTGCTCAATAGAAAGTATTGGAAAATAAATATCTATCCCAAGTTTAAGATATTTTTATGGCATTACTTCGGACAAAAGGTAAGACTGTCTAAATGGTTGAATGGTAATGATTCTTGTTTCTTATGTCAAAAAGAATCAGAGTCTGGTTGGCATGTTCTTTTATTTTCCCCCTTACGTGAATTAGACTTTTGGTGTGTTGAGTTTGAGAACTGAGATTGTCTAGCACAACTATTTTCAATCTTTTTCTAACCCTTTTCTCGAATCTCTCAGCCACTTATGGTTTTTTTTTTTTTTTTTTTTTGCTACTATAACTCTCTACTTTATCTGGATCCATCGAAATCAGGTTGCTTTCTCCAAGATTAAACCAAACCTTGTTATTATATTACAATTGTTTAGCTCTTCTTCGTCTCAATTGTCTAACTTCTTGTTCTTAATCGTACTTGCTCCCATGTTGATTGCACCATTGGACCAGTTTTCTAAGGAAGCTGTGTGGGCCTTTATTCCTTATTGTATCAATGGAGATATTCTCTCCTACAATCTCTCTTGTCACATAGGCTAGCTGATTGCATGAGGATTCATCCTGGAGCTCAATCTGATCCTCTTCTATCTTATAGAAGTCACATGTGATATCAATGTCTCCTGTCATATAGGCCTTGTCTTCTTGTACTAGTATATCACATGTGATATTAGTTTTCTAAATCAAACTCTGTATCAAATCTCATCTCAAGTAAATCTTTTTAGACAGATAGAGTTTCCAACTTTGTTTCTATCTAGACTATTTAAAGGTCATTGGTTGTAATCTTCCTAGGTTAAGAAATACAAATCAATTCCATCACTTAAACATATTGTAATCCTGATATGAACTATATTGTGTCTAGAAGCAAGGTGGAATCAGAAGCCAGGGGCTACTTCAAGGGCTCAAGGGAGCATTGCTTGAGGCATTTAATTCCTAAGCGAGTGGATCGGGTTTCTCTCTCTCTCTCTCTCTCTCTCTCTCTCTGTGTAATTTGGTGTTGCTCTCTAGCCATGAGTAGAGAAGTTGAGAGGTAGGAAAACTGGTACTGAAGACATTCGTATTTTGCAAATTGTCTATGCTGATTTTCTTTTCATTGAAAAAAAAAAAAATAGAAATTAGGGTTCATATGTTTTGAGATTGATGGCAATTCTAAATCAATCAAAGAAGGGGGTAAGAGAAGGTATTGTAGTGATTATGCACCACAGTTTTCCAAGCCACCATTGGTGTGGCATGAGAGGTTCTCGTACACTTGCAGCATTGGGATCCCTCTTCTTTTAGATATAATTAATGGCAATAAAACAGGCATACACTCCTGTGCCCAGGCAACCATTTTAGTACCTGAGTAGTTCTTTATTTAAATTCTCTATTTTATCACATGTAAAACTCGGATTAGACTGAAACTAACAGACGAGCGAAGACCACGAGATTCATCATAGACAGATTTTTAGTCCCTACCTAGACTATCATATGGCAATTATTGAAGAATGTGCCATTTTGCTTCTTTTTTTTTTCCCGTAAAGTGCCATTTTACTTCTGAGTGAGAATGCGTTGCCCATAAAAATGCCCGAGGAAAAATTAAATGGCCACATTTTACCGACTAATCTATCACATGCCACATATGAGCTTCTACCTCAGTGACAAGCGGCTAGACGGTTGGAACTAGCATGAGTCCATGAAGGTCGGGAGTTCGACCCTCCTACCCACACGTCCAACCTTCTTGAAATAGTAATAGTGCAGTAGTATAGTAAGCAAGCTTCTTTCAACACGTTGATGCCTTGCTACTTTTTAAGGAATTGGTAGGAAAAGGTGTGGGCAAATCCTGCTGTAGTTTTTCATGGGTTTTTATCTATTCATTTGGCCACTGGCAGGGTGAGTTGAGTAGAAAATCACACATCTTCGCTAAGGCGTCAATCAGCTTGGTTCTGGTTTTTTGGTTCAGTTCTGGTTCGATTCAAAGGGATGACAACGTCAACTATAACTGAATCGAGATTTGAATCGATTCTAACATTCGGCACTCTAACCGAACTAATCAGCTTTGGTTTGGATTCGGTTTCCAACTCCCCATGTTATAACCTTTTCCTTGACTTTCCTTTTCTCTTTCCTTTCAGTTAATTATTTAAGGAGGAAATTTCACTCCCCTTCCCTGACTGTTTTCATTTATTATATTCCCATCCCCAACCGTACCCTATAGTGTTAACATTGTTAGAGTTACCTGTTAAATGTCATTTTTACCCCCATTCCCTTTGTGTAAATGATAGAGAAAAATCAAGAGGAATCCTCCATGCCTTCAATTGAGCGTTTGAAGGAACCCTCCCTCCTTGCTTCCCTGCATCTTGGTTCTCTCTCAGCTCGGTCTTGGCTTCTCAAAGTAAGACCAGCTAGTCCCCCTCCCTCTTCTCCCCCTCCCTTTTTCATTTCTTTTGTTCTTCCTTCTTTAACCTGGTTCTATTCTACCATATGAGTTATGTTCTTCCTTCTTTGACCTGGTTCTGTTCTTCCATACCTGATTTTTTTCTACCCTTGTTATGTTCTTCCTCCCTTTACTGATTCTGTTCTTCCATCCTTCACCTGGATCGGTTCCTTCCTCCATCCCTTGGTTTGTGAAGAAAAATTTGAAAAAAAAGCAACCAACATAAGTTCATCAGATAATCCATATTACCAAAGGAAAAAAAAAAAAAAA
>NC_056563.1:36139498-36179902 GCF_013358625.1 Macadamia integrifolia | reverse complement strand
AAAAAAAAAAAATAGCATGCTTGAGTCCAGACCAAACCATATTACCACGAAAAAAAAAAAAAATGAAAGCACTAAGAGTCGAGACCTTGATTCATATGCTAGTATGAATCACTGATTCTGTTCTTCCATATGAGTTCTGATTTTTTATTTTCATGTTTTATTAAGTTTTTTCCTTGTATGCTTATGTCATGTACAATTGCATTTGTGATAGGTTAATGCCTACCTCAAGTAATTGCAGCACATCTGAAGTTATCAAGTACAGATCTACAAAATCTAGATACAATCGAAAAGCGGTGATTAGGATCTCAGAGACTATTGATAACCCAAATAGCCTTTTTTATAGGTGTCCAAATTATAATGGATGCATATACTTCGCATGGTGTGAACCCATGAATGTATTGACTACCAATCTTTTGCCCAATCCCACCACTGATTTATAAGATTTGGAAGAGGAGGTGCGGCGGTTGCAAGAGGAGGTGCATGGGTTCCAAGATGTGTTACATGAGTTGTAGCAGGAGATGCACCGCATGAAGACAATGGTGGATGAAACAACGAACTTTTCTCGATCAATGCAATTGTTTTGCAATTTTGTGTTAGTTTTCTTTGTTAATGTATTTGTAGCCGTATTTATCGGCCAAAAAATCTGAAAGTTTGATGTGATTAAGTTCCCCTTTAAGTAATGAACTATGTTGTGTATGAGGCAAATTATGGAAATCTTGGCAGAATTTTGACTGCATTTTGGCAGTAGTATTTCATCAGTTAATCTATATAATCCAACATTATGACCTGCAAATAATGACAAGACTAAAAATTTCACACATCCATCAACATCATATAGATAAAACAATCCACACATCCATAAACATCAAACCCAAAAATAAAGAGTAGGGCAAGTATATGTCTCAAACATCAACTCCATCAACAAGGAAAAAGGGTTTATAAACATCATAAACAAAACATCAATTGCTTCTACTAAATTCTTCATTGTATTCTCTATTTCCATTTCATTCCAACACCCCCCAGAAGCTGCCTTTTTCATCTGTTCCCTTGCTTTCCTTCTATCTTCCTTCGCTTACAATTGTGCCTTAATCTTGGATTGCACACTCAACTCAGTGGTCAACTCAGTGGTCATAGTAGAAGATTGTGATCTGGTCATTCTTTGAGAGTTGTTGACATCAAATGGACTTCCAATCATTTCATTTCTCTACATAAACATGAGTAACTATTAGTATCTACAAATGGATAAGATAATACATTTCAGAAAATTTAAAACTTTTGTCATTGTTATCTTTGATTTTGAATTTTGTTTTATTGGAGGTCCTGTACATCTTCTGTTGTTGTGGCCTTCCTTATTGCATCTACTACATCTAATAGCTATTGATCTTTTTCTCAGATGCTCAGATGGTTCTTCTTTAGTTTCCTTCTTCCTATTCTTATGAGGTCTCCTTGGAAGTCTCTTAATCGGTGGAGGTTGTACAATACCAATTCTGTTTTTTTTCACTTAACGCTTGCAATTCAGGCAATGGATGGATAATAACCTCATAAACTGCCAAGTATGTTTTTATACTATAATATTCATGACAGTAACTTTTCAAGCTTTCTCTTTTAGT
This sequence comes from Macadamia integrifolia, assembly GCF_013358625.1. Lineage (NCBI taxonomy): Eukaryota > Viridiplantae > Streptophyta > Magnoliopsida > Proteales > Proteaceae > Macadamia > Macadamia integrifolia. Next base: position 36,178,292 of record NC_056563.1, on the reverse strand, counting down.
AACAATACATGTTGCATGCTTATAGGGTAATCCTCTACCTTCCCATACTTTACAACCACAGGTTTGGTTTTTTCAATCAACCACATACATTCCTTCAATATCAGTGACCTCAAATTCGTATATTCCAACTGCTTGGACCACAAATCCACTAGATCCTGTTTGGATCAAATCCAACATTGTCTTTATTCTTGGTGTGACCTTTCCACTATATGTGCAACCCAACTGATATCTCTTATACATTACATCCATCAATTGCTTCCGTATCTCATCAATTATAAGTAATTAAGACAGGCTTGCTCCTAAAAGGTGTAATCCACTGATTGAAGCATTCAACCATATTATTTGTGATATGGTCACTCTTGCACCCAAAGTCAAATGCATGCCTAGCCCACATGTTAGGAGTAACTTTGTTCAACCAATCATATTCTTCTTTGTTAATTGATTTTATCTCTTTCATTGCCTTTTCAAAGAAGAATGCAGTACAAGCCCTTGATGTTGACCAAAAATATCTTCTAAATAACACACATGGATACTTGAGTATGAAATTTTGGTACATATGCCTACTGCAACATCTATAGTGACATCCTAGAAATGTCTCATTGATGGCCTCATGTAGTCCCTACACAATAGCAAAATACAAGGACTAAGTACCAAAAACTGGAGTGCGTCATAGTTCTAATAACATAAATATAAAAAACAAAAACAAAAAAAAAAACCCCTATATTTATTACCCACCTTTTGTCTATCAGACATAAATGTAATGGGAAATTTTTGCTCCGTTACGTGAAGACAACTATATAAGTTCGTTAAGAAGAAAAGCCAACTTTCTTTGCATTCAACATCCACGATACCATATGCAATAGGGAACGACCCTTTATTTCCATCAATAGAGACGGCAGCAAGTAGCACCCCTCCACACATCCCTTTCAGGTGGCAACCATTAAGACCTATAAATGGTCTACAGCCTTTCATGAAACCATCTACGCATGCTTTGAAAGAAATAAACAATCTCTTAAAGACTGGAGGGTCTGACATTTTCTCCTTCTGATGGAATTGGAGCTTAAATAAACTTCATGGATTTCTTTGTAGCAATAGTTCACCATAATTAGGTAGCTTTGCGAATGACTTTCAATGGCTACCTCTACTGAAATCCGTTGCATGCTTTTTGGCTCTGTACAATGTCATCTAAGGAATTTGGACATGAAAATATTTCTTGAAATATGCATCCATTGCATGCACTTTCTTATCTAGGTCTACCTTCAATTGAGAAGCAAGGTGTCAGGCTATCCAAGTGGAAGTAATATCTTTGTTTCATTTAGCCCTCCCACTAGAATGGTCCATGCATAAAGACTTAATCATATAGGTGATTCCTTCATTTTCTGCATGAGAAGCATGGATCCTCCATGTACACCCCTGTGCTGCACACACAGTAGTCACTCTTGACTTCTCATTCTTGGTTCTCAACAATTCAATACCTTCTTGAATAGCATAGTCTTTAAGAATAGCCCTGAAATGATTCACACCATCAAAAAGCATCCCTTTCTGTAGTTTTATCCTCTACCCAGGAAGAAATTTCTCTTCCTTCAAAAATGGTGCATAGTAGTCATCATCACCATAATCAGATAATGCTTCATTGGTATCAGGTGCTGCAACTCCTGTACCATCCATTCTGTCAACATGACTATCATCGCATTCAATATTTTCTTATTCATCATTCGTCTCACTCTCATCTTCAGATTGAGAATCCTAGTCAACATCACTACCACTTGAAACTTCTTGTATAAGTTCATCAGTGTTCTTACTAATTGTCTTAGTTCATGTCTCATCATTCCCATCAACAATACTATTAGTTGCATCATTACTAACTGAATCATTCATGCCACTCTTGTTGTTATTTCCGCCACTACCTGAAGCCCTATAGGTAGCACCACCCCTTCTTACTTGGTGCTTTATCCTATTGCCACCAGTGGTCTGAATTTGCTGCACAACACTAGCGACTCCACATTGACTTTGTTGTATATCAATTTCATTATCATGCTGATTCTATATCACATCATTACCAAAACCACATTAGCTTTATTGGACACGCCTATCAACATTCTCCCATTTGACTAGTGCATCGGGGAAGCCATTCACTTTATACAGGTAGCTTGTATTCTCATCCCAATGAAGATCATATGCATACAAATTTATGCAATCAACATTTCGATGCAATCCAAACATCTCATATAAACTTACATCCTTGTTCACTTCCATCTGCTGGTTGGAAGGAAGTATGCACTTCACTTTAAATGTAACAGTATGTCCTACTGGTACATGTTTGATGATTGTGTTATAAATATCACATACTATGTCCCGATAACAGCCCTCATCTGGATCTACTGGGGTAGGTGCAGACGTATTCAAGTCATAATGGTAATATATGATATCTCTAATTTCCATTGAATGATTCTGATAAAAAAACATAAGACAAGCAATACCAATCAATCGATATAGCTTATTCAATTAGATCCACTACAGTAACTAAAAAATGCAGTAACTTATACCAATCTTAAATTGAGACCTATTGGAGCAATATAGTAAAGGAAACCTAAATAGTTCCAAAAACAGCCATTCATAAACACAAATGATCCAAAGCATTCAAGCATTCTAACAACATAAGCTTGCATTGCAGACAATATCAATCCAACATATAAAAATCCAAACCACAAAAAGAGGAGAAAATCCGACATATCAAGTGTCTCAAATGAAGACAATATCAATCAATTCCTTTTGATTGATTAAATAGATGAAATAAAATCTCAAATAAATTTGATTCACAAGCGAGAATGCATTAAATCAATCTGAAATCCAACAAAATTCAATCACTAAACCCACTCTTAGAGGATATCTTGAAAAGCTCAATAGAAAATCGATTTAGTTCCTAAGTAACATGAAATAGCAACACAAAGGACGACACAGAGAGAGGGTTGGATATGAACCCTTTATGACGGTAGTTCTGTAGTGGCCTCCTTCATCGCCCACAACCCTAGTGCCACTGGTCCTCAAAGAGGGGGAGTCTCCCTAATGCAGCAGCCTAACGGAGAAGGAGAATATGCCTGCAACAGCAGCCGAACGAAGACAGAGAAGAATGGGGCTAGGGTTTTGAATTTTCTGCTGCTGCAATTGTCCTCTAAAGTCGGCTAAATCAAAGAATGCTCCAACTGAGGGACCAATCTAGGGACTGTAATTATCCTCACTGGAAGGGAAACAGAGAAGAGGAAGGGAGTAGCGATTTATGCCGCTGAATCCTCTAGTGACAGAGATGGAGATAGAGACAGAGAAGAAGGGGGTGTGATGCCTCGCTAGGGTTTGGCCACCAGAGAAATCATCCAATGCCTGCAATGCAATATTTAAGTCGGATTGATAATGAAGAGGGAGTATTAGAGAGGCACAACGATTTACATAACCCTAAATGGCAAAATGGTCACGGTACATGCAGAAAAATAAGAATGCGGAACATCGGGAGCCTGATGAATGTTCACGTAAGTGCTATAATTGACATGTGTTAAATATATTAATCCTGCTAACAACAAAGTTGTAAACAGTTACAACTCTGCTTTTTTTTTTCGCTAAAGATCATTGAATTAAAAAAAAAAAAATATACAAGAGGAATGATACACTCAACAAGATTTAGACGAAGGAAGTGAAATCCACCCCACCTTCGGCATTTCCATCAGCAAGAGAGGACCTCAGACCTTAGACTAACAAATGGAAAAAAACTATAAAAAAATAACTAAGTGAATCAGAATCTTGGCCCTTGGGCCGCATCCAATTCTAGCTCCCTGGAGGTGAGAAGGGGCCAGGCCTCGACAGGGGAATTAGATTCAAATCTTGCTGCTGTTTTCACTAAGAAATCGGCTACCACATTTGCTTCGCGGTAGCAATGAGTGACTTTCCAAGAAATTGAGCCCAAATAAGAGAGAACGCCCCTCCATCTTTGCTGAATAAACCATGGAACCAGCCCTTTGGAGAATAAGAACACCACAACAGTAGAGTCACACTAGATCCAAAGGTTTTGGATGCAAGAGTTTTTTGCATGTTCAAGGCCGGCAATGAGAGCTAAGAATTCAGCTTCAAAGTTAGATTTTACACCAACAAAATTCCTGAAATTCAGCAAAGGTTTGCCCTTGTAATTTCTAAACACACAGCCAGCTCCAGCCTTTCTAGGATTCCCTAACGAGCACCCATTAGTATTTAGCTTAATCTAGTTCTGAGGGGGGACACACCATCGAGCTTCAAAAAATTATCTTTGCTTGCCAATTACACGGGGAATTCCCACTCTCCGGGCACACATCAAATCAGCTACGGACAAGTTCTTCCCAAGGTACACTATCGAAATCATGCCTATCTCTCCTTTAATCATAGCAAAGCGTTGCCTGTGATGTCAATAGTTACCCTCGTGGATTCTCATATTTCTCTCCATCCAAATTGCATAAGGAATTAACACCGCGCCACTAAGCCATACTTTTGAGAATGTGACGGATTTTACTTTACATTTCCACCATCTAAATAAATCTTCCATTCTTGTGAAATGTTGCCATCTGACACCAAATAGATCACAGAACATATTCCACAGGGCCTGGATATACTCACAGTGAATAAAAGGTGGGAACTAGACTCTTCTACTTTTTCACATAACCCACATCTCGAAGGCATTGCAATCCCTTTTTTGCACACTTGGTCATTCGCAGGGAGTCTACCATGGGCTAACCTCCATCCAAAAACTGCCTGCCGTGGCTGAAGAAGAGCTTTCCAGAGAATGGAAATCCAAGAAACAGACGCCTTTTTGCTTCTTATCTCTTCCCACGCTGAGGCCAAAGAGAAGGCTCCAGACGAAGATAATTTCTAGGGGCAAACATCCTCTAAATTTGTTAGGGATATTCTCTTTGCCTTCTCAAATGATTCAGACAAGAATGATGAAGAAACATTTGGGAAGCACCACTCACCATTCCTAATGAAATCCGCCACCCGCAGCTGCCTCGAAGTAAGCGCTTCTAAGTCCAGATTAGAGGATTCCGCCAATGAGGAATTTTCTAACCAATGATCCTTCCAGAAGCTAATCTTGACGCTATTTCCTACTGTCCAGCTCTCCATACTTGTTACAAAATCCCACACCCTTTTTAGACCCTGCCAAATAGATGAAGACTTGTAGCTCCTGAGATCGCCGTCGCTAGTAGAAAACCTTGCTCTAAAAAATTGAATCATTCTAGAATCCTCATGCTTGATTTTCGATACTAATTTACATAGACAAGCTCTGTTAACATCTCGCAACTTCCGAATACCCAGACCTTCCTCCTTCTTTGGCTTACAACAATCCTCCCATTTGACAGTGATTTTTTTCTGACCTTCCATTTGGCCAGACCAAATGAAGTTCCTCATCCATGTTTCTACAGTTTTAATTGATGCCTGAGGCCACCAATAAACTGCAAAATTATGCATAGGAATGCTCGATATAACTAAACGAACTAGTTCAATACAACCTACCATCGAGAGCAATTTCCCTTTCCAGGCTGCAAGTCTACATTTGATCTTATCTAGCAGAGGCAACAAGTGAGATTTGGTGACTCTTCCCTTGAAGATTTCCACCCCAAGATATTTTGTAGGGAATTTGGATATCTGAATACCCAAAAACTCACTAATAAACTATTTTCTGTGAGGTGCCACCTTCCCAAAGAAAATCTTGCTTTTATCCAAATTAAAAAACTGACCAGAGAAGGCCTGATATTTATCTAAGAAAGAGTGAAGATTTCTTACATATTTTGCCGACGCGTTTATGAAAATGAAAATGTCATCTGCAAAGAGAAGGTGGGATGGGGTGAGCACACCTCTTGGCCTGGGCAAGGCTTTAAGAGCACCTTCCGCAACCATGCTTCTTAACCCTCTACAAAGCACTTCTTCTACCAGAATAAAGAGAAAATGAGATAAAGGGTCACCCTGGCGAAGACCACGACCCACAGGGAAGAAACCCATTGGTCCCCCATTTACTAAGACCGAAATCCTAGTAGAGACAAGGATTTCATGAATCCAAGATATCCACTTCTGAGGGAAACCAAACTTTTTTAGGACTTCAAAGAGGAAATCCCAAGAGAGCGATTCATATGCTTTCTAAACATCAATTTTGATCCCCATACCTCCTCCCCTAACTGCAGTATACATCAGATTTGCCAACTCCGAGGCAAGGCTGATATTCTCAGATATTATTTTCCCCTTCTGGAATGCACCTTGTTCCTCTGAGATCAGCCTGGGAAGCAGCGCTAAAACTCTATTTACCATAATTTTTTATAGCACCTTACAAAAGAAATTCCCCATACAGATCGGCCTAAACTTGTCCAGGGTCACAGCTCCCGGCACCTTCGGAATTAGAGTAAGAAAACAGTTGTTCACACCCTTAGGAAGAAACCCCGTTCTGAAGAAGTGCCTCACAGCTCTGCAAAAGTCCGCTTCCACTATATTCCAAACTCTTCTAAAGAATTTCCCATGAAATCCATCAGGCCCAGGAGAGCTATCTGGATCCACCTCCCAAACAGAGTTTTTTATTTCTTCCAAAGAGGGTATAGTCTCTAAACCCAGTGCACCTGCCTCACTAATCTCCTTGGGGATACAATTCAATAAATCATGATGTGGAGTAGTCTGAGCGGCACTATGGAAGGCTTCATAATATTCAGAAATGTAAGATGACAACCTCTGCTGGTCACTAATCCATTCACCATTCATATTCTTCAAGGTACGAATTTGATTTCGCGACCGTCTCATTTGTACAGAGAGGTGGAAGTATTTTGAGTTCGTGTCCCCGTCTTTCATCCACCTCTGTTTGGCCTTTTGAGACCAAAAACTGTCTTTTATTTGAGTTGCTTTTAAGAGATATGTCTTAGCGTCTGCCTCTCAGTTAAACAGATCATCCGTCATCCCTGATGCCTCAATTTCTTCCTGAATCTAATCCAGATTTTTCGAAGCTTTCTTTACTTCTTCATCAACATTAGGGAAATTATTCCTGGCCCAGCTTTTAATAAAATTTTTTATCTGCTTTAGCTTCTGAGAAAGCACCAAAATGGGGTTTCCTGACACCTCCTTATTCCACACCTCCCTGATAGTATCCTCAAAATTCACATTTTTCATCCAGAAATTATTGAGGGATGGCATCTGAGACCACCAGAACAGGGGCATGGTCCGAGGTAGTTCTTTGCAAAACAATTTGATTAATATTCTTGAACACCTCCAGCCAATTCCCATTACAGAAACTTCGATCCAGAACAGCTACAACATTTCCTCTGCGACGATTCTTAATCCACGTGAACTTTTTCCCCTGTGAAGGAGCTTGGACCAAAGCACACGTGTCCACCATTGCTTGAAACTCTGCCGCCGAGCTAGCATTAAATCTTCCTGGCCCCCTTTTTTCATTTGAAAGAAGAGTAGCATTAAAGTCCCCTATGACCAACCATGGAATATTTGGGTTCACCACCAAACCCAGGTCAGTCCAGAGCTCTCGGAAATTAACCTTAAAACAATTTGCATGAACGAAGGTCAATCCCACTGAGCAACCCAACCAATCCACCGTGACTGATAATTGTTGGTCAGACAAAGAAACAATTGAGGGACGAGAAGAACCTTGTCTCCACATAAGCCAAAGATTCAGAACCTTGTCCACCCGATCATTGTGAATTAAATCCCCAGAGTACCCTATTTTATTAAATAACAAAGAAGGAAAATCTGAAGCCTTCACCATCGGCTCAGCCAAACATACAAAATCAGGAGAGTGCTCCCTCAGGATCATCTTCAAAGCTCTAATACCAGCCGCCTTTCGCACACCTCAAATATTCCAAAATAAAATCTTCATGGAGAAATGATTTAATTTTGGACCTTGTCAGACTTATTCATCTGACCAACCTTCTTCTTACCCTTCTCTCCCTCCTTTATAAGTATTAGTATCAGATTTTTCCTTCGCAAGAAGGGCACGATCAACGACCCCTACTTCCTAAAAATTTAGAGTCACACGCCCATTTGCAATTTCTATCTCTGGAATACAGGAAATCTAAGAATCACGATTGCTGGGAAGGGTTCTGGATAAGTGACCGCCTCTTGAGGGCTGGCCAACCACACCACCGCTTCCCCTAGTCACCACATTCCATCGAGGGCGACTTGGTTTGGCCGAGTTCACTGGGTTCATGGTAGGAGCAAATCGTAGGGGCGTCAGAGGCAGCTTTCTGACTCTCCTCTTCAGACTCTGAGAGAGCATCATCATCTGGGTCAGAACCCGACCCTGATCCAAATCCTAGATCCGATCCAGCCACTAGGCCTTCCTCCAAAGAGGGAAGGCTTTGATTAGGGAGTATATTCCCACCATTACATTCCATATAGAGAGGATTGACTTTTGAATTTGAATTTTGGATGAGATCCAAATCCACATGAATATGGCCTTCCAAAATAGGGGTACCTTGATTTGATGATGATGAGGCATTTAAGGAAGGAGAATGATTTGATGCAGTTTCCACGTTTGATACATTCCCTGTGACTCGCTGAGTTGATATGACTCGAGCCGAGTCCACTCCATCTTCTACATAGATTACGCCTGGTACATCAACGTGATCTTTTGCAGCCTGTTTTTCATCCTCCTGCTTCTTCAATCGGCATTCTTCCACACCATGTCCCAGCCGCTTACAATAACCACAACGTGTTATACCATCTTCATACACAACCTTTTGCCTGAACCCAAAGATTTTTTTGGTTCCAGGCTCCAATCTCTCAACCTGCACTTCCTTAATACGAGGCACCGTTTCATTTTTTTCGATTTCAACCAAGACTCTAGCAAAGAATCCCATCAAGCCTTGCTTTGTGTGACGATCCAGAGCCACAGGTCGTCCAATTACCTTTGCTATTGAGAGCAGGACATTCTCATGCCAATATTCTAGGGGAAGGTCAAGGAAACGGATCCAGACCAGTTTAGTCCACACCTGTTTCTCATGGATGTTAAAGTCCGGTTTCCAGTGTTGGAAGCGGATTAACTGACCCTCGATCTTCAAAGGGCTCCTCTTCCAAACAGTAGCCTTATCTCCCTCACATCCGAATTGAAAAATGACATACCCCTTGCCAAGAGGGTGCAGCACCACTCCTTGGTTCAAGTTCCATTTTTCTGCTGCTTCTTGTCTCAATGCATCTAGGGAGATCAATCTGAAATCAACCCTCCCTATAAAAGCAAATCTAAATTTTTGCCTTTTTGACTCATAGTCGCACTGGGGGATCATGATTCTTCGGATATTACCTGCTTGGATTGGTTATGGGAGAGAGTCCATCGCTGGCCATGAGGCATTCCCCATAGCCCTTGCATATGACCTTCTTGGAGCAACACCATTAGTAGTGGCAGCTTGATTTAGAGGCACATTCTCAGTCACCTCCCTCACAGATCCCTCACCATTGTCAGTCTCATCACCTCCACCCTCCTCAGCTAGGCCTTGACTACCGGCCATGACGCAGCCGCCGTCCAGAAGAAGAGAACCAAGCTGAAAATCGCCTTCCAAATCGCCCCTAAAAAATCAGACCTCTTTTCCTCTCAGATCTACACCGACGGGATGGCCCAGTTACAACTCTGTTTAATATTATTAATATTTAAATAAATAAATAATAAAAATCCCAATATAAGCGGACTCCTCCTTTGATTCCGCTTAGAAATCTTAATCCTCTCTCTCTCTCTCTCTCTCTCTCTCGTTGCTTCTTCTTCAAAACCGTTCCTTCTTTCTTCTTTCTTTTTCAGTGCTCTCCAGTCTAGTTGAAGTTTTGTTTACCAATCTCATTGAAGATTTGCATACATGGTAAATTCTTATAGGTTAATAATATCTACCCAAGAAGTAATAATAAAATCCTAGATATTCAAGAGCTTTGTTTACTTTATAAATTCAAATTTGTCCTCTGCCATACATGCAAGCTTTACTGTCCAAATGCCTTCCCTGATGATTAATATGTAAACATGGTATTTGGATATATGTGGCCAAGTCTCTCATATGCTCGGTGCCTGAAAATAGTTATGTTGATTTTTTTCTTACCTCGTCCTATTTTGAGAGCAAAGCCAGAGAGAGAGAGAGAGAGAGAGAGAGAGAGAGAGAGAGAGAGAGAGATGATGATGATGGCGGTTGTAGAAAGAAGGAACCGCATTGAAGAAGAAGCAAGGAGAGAGAGAGAGAGATTTCCTAGCAGAATCGAAAGAGGAGTCCGCCTATATTGGATTTTTATTTTTTATTATTTATTTATTTATTTATATAAAAAAAATATTAGACAAGTTAAGTAACCACGTCTGTCATCTCTCCACCCTAAAAACTAGGAATCAGTTACAATATAAAAAACTAATAGATGATTTNTTTTGGCATGTAAGACAAGTCGCCACATACAGGGCTATTGTGATTCTCATGCTAGACCTCCAGTAATTTTGTTTAAGGTTTTTATACATCTTTGTACTTCCTAGGTGGAGTGAGTACTCAGAGCTGTGTGCTTCCTGCACTATCTTGTCTTGTATCTCTAAATCATTGGGCACACACAACCTACCTCGAAATAATAATGTCCCATCGCTGGCTAAAACGAAATCAGGGTCGTTCATTGTTTGCTCTTGAATCTTAACTCTGATCTGCTGCAATTCAGGATCCAAAGGTTGTTTCATTATCACCTCTTGCCTAATAGACGGATGCACCTGTAGATCTGCTAGGGATACAGTCAACCATTCACGGTTTTCTAGTTGATGTTCAAGCTCTACGGTTGCTCCTTCATATAAGAGGGTTTCATCTATTCGCATCGCCTCTTGTATGAGTGGTGGGCTGACTGCTAAGTATGAGAGTTGCACAGTCTGTGCATTCTAACTCAACGCATTTGCCATACATTAGCCTTACCATATGATATTGAATGTCATAGTCATAGTCCTTCATGAGCTCGAGCCATCTCCTCTGCCTCATGTTCAAATCTCTTTGGGTGAAAAAGTACTTAAGGCTCTTGTGATCACTGTATATCTCGCACTTCTCCCCATACAAATAATGTCACCAAATCTTTAGGGAAAAAATGACTGCGGCTAGTTCCAAGTTATGAGTGAGGTAGTTCTTCTCATATTCCTTTAGTTGTCGGGATGCGTACGCTATCACCTTTCCACGTTGCATAAGAACACAACCCAACCCAACCTTAGAAGCGTCAGTGTAGACTATCATTCCACCTGTGCCTTCAGGGATGGTCAACACAGGAGCCGACACCAACCTCTTCTTCAATTCCTAAAAACTCTTCTCACATTCCTCTATCCATTCAAATTTCACACCCTTTTTGGTTAACTTAGTCATTGGTGCTGAGATCCAAGCAAAATTCTCAATGAAGCGCCGGTAGTATCCAACCAAACCTAAGAAACTTCTAATTTCAATAACATTCTTAGGGCTTTCCCACTCTACTACTGCTTTCACCTTATCAGGATCCACCTCGATTCCAGCCTCAGACACTACGTGTCCTAGGAATCCAACTTGCTCAACCCAAAATTCATATTTACTGTATTTGGCAATCAATTATTGTTCTCTCAACCTCTGTAACACCATCCTCAGGTGTTGAGTGTGCTCTTCTTCTGTCTTAGAGTAGATCAAGATGTCATCAATAAAAATAATTACCCATTTGTCAAGGACATTGTGAAATACTCGATTCATTAAATCCATGAATGTTGCCGACGCATTGGTTAACCCAAAAGATAACACTAGGAACTCATAGTGACTATACCGAGTCCTGAACGCTGTCTTAGGTATGTCGCCACTCTTTTTCTTGAGCTGATAATAGCCTGATCTAAGGTCTATCTTTGAAAATACCTTTGGACCTTGTAATTGGTCAAACAAATCATTAATATGTGGCAATGGATACCGGTTCTTAATGGTTATCTTATTCAATTCCCGGTAATCGATGCACATACGCAAGCTGCCATCCTTCTTTTTAACAACAATACTGGGGCACCCCTAGGTGAAACACTTGGACGAATAAACCCCTTCTCCAATAATTCTTGCAACTGCATCTGTAACTCCTTCAATTTGGCTGGTGCCATCCTGTATGGAGCTTTAGACACTGGAGCTGCTCCAGGAATCAAGTCTATGGCAAATTCTAACTCTCTATCAAGCGGTAGATGCATCAGATCATCTGGAAAGACGTCAGGAAATTCTTTAACCACCTTTACCTCTTCTAGAGGTGTAACCTTTGCATCAACATCAAGTACCGATGCTAAGTAACCCTGACATCCACTTTCCAACAACTTTACCGCTTGAAGAGCAGAGACGAGGACTCTTCTAGCCCGTTTCATTTTATCTGCTTGGTATACCAATTCTTTTCCTTCCTCATCTGTCACCCTAATTAATTTTTCGGCACACACCACATTAGCTTGATGGGCCGACAACCAATCCATGCTTAGTATAACGTCAAAATTTTACATGTTGAACTTAATGAATTGTGCGTCCAATTTCTTCCCACTGATTTCCACTGGGCACGGCCCATACACCTCCTTCAACTGTGTAACTTTACTGGTAGGCATACTAATAATCATCCTATGATCTAGTGTCTTGGGTGACACTATACTCAATAAATCTCTTAGATATGAATGAATGTGTAGCTCCTGAATCAAACAAGACATAGACTGGTATACCTAATACAGGTAGAACACCTAGTGCAACAGTGCAAATAAGTACAGCAGGTTATCAATATTTAGCATAAGGGAAATATTAAATTAGAATGTACCTGCTACCACTTCCGTGCTGGCCTCAGCTTCCTCAGCTGATAGGGCATACATTCTTCCTTGCGGTTGATTACCCGAGTTAAGGGAGGTCTGTATGCAGAGGGCTGACTGGAGGGTAAGGCTGGTCTGACCCGACAGTCTTTAGCATAGTGGCCATAGGAATGGTAATTAAAGCAACAGATATGTGACGCCAAAATTGGGGTAGGGCCCCTTTGTACCTGACCCGTTGTAGATGGAGGTCGGGGTGGTCTTGGGACTATAGACACCGTACTAGTGTTTGGGTGAAAAGATGTAGAGCCTAAACCACCAGTTAGTTAAGGAAGGTAGCCAGATGCCTATAGGGCTGTCTATATGTTGGCCCAAAACTATACGACCCACGGTATACCTTGGATGAGTTGCCCATGTCCGAAAATGGATTTGTCCTCTTCCACAATCCAGGTGTGAGGGACTGTTCTCCCTTGTGCTTATCTTCCATGGTCTTAGCCTTTTGCACAATTTGGCCATAATCTGTCAAATCTAAGACCTCAAGCACTGACCCAATACATGCCTTTAATCCCTTCAGAAATCTTGCAGCCTTCTCTTCAGCTGACCTCATATGCCTAGGGGAAAAATGGAACAAGCTTTCAAACTACTGTTGATACTCAAGGATAGTCTTATTCCCTTGAGTTAAGGCCATGAATTCCATCTCTTTACGGTCTTTGAAGCTACGAGGGTAATGGTTGGCCAAAAACAACTCCTTGAATTGCTCCCAGGTGGGTTCCAGATGTGCGACCAACAATATAGACTTAGAGGCTTGCCACCAAGAATTGGCTTCGTTCTTGAGTTACAACCCCGCACAAATAAGCTTCCGTGCCTCAGTGCACTCAATCACCTTAAATATCTTTTTCAGCTCTTGGATCCACTGGTCTGGCTCTAGAGGATCACTTTCCACCTTAGAGAATACAGGTGGCAAATTCCTCTTAAAGGATTCCACTACCCTTGACGTATCATTCGTCGGGGGGTAATTGGGTGCATATGCCGTATAGTAAGGGTATGGAGGGGGCACTATATATGGAGGAGTGCTGAGTGGCTGAATTGGAGGTGTAACTCTAGCTTGTGGCCCCATGCCAGACCCTACAGGTGGGTCTTGTGGAGTAAGTATCCGAGGATATTGACCGGGTTGAGAAAGGTCTAACTGTTGCTGTATAGCAGCCATAAATGCCTGCTGCTGCTGAAGCATTTGTTGCTGGAAGGCTTGTTGTGACTGCTAGATTATGGTGGCAACATCACCCGAAGTGATGACCGTGGAGGACCCGGAAGTGTAGTCACAGGTGGGTCCCTTTGTGCCACACCCTGATCAAAGGTTTCTGGGGGTTGTGGGAGTGGGGTTTGCCCCACAGAGTGAGACCTTCTAGGATTTGGTGGTTGACCGACCGGGCGAGGACCACATGAGGTACCTCGTGCATTGCTACCGGATCTAGTACGTACCATCGCATCCTTGCACCTGGAACATACCATACACAAACATTGGTTAAGCACCTTAGAATTTACATCGGCACATAATCATATGCCCACACATGGGGTATTATAGTGTATGATGTCTTGAAACTAGCCACAGCTTAATCCCGAAAATATAGTGCTAGTGTTTCAACAAGTAGGACGATGGTCCCACTCGACTATACGGTGCTAGCCACACACCCCCCCTCTTTTTTTTGTATTTTCTCCCAACCAGCGAGCTGCCACCGGGGGGCAGCTCGGGTCGGCTTGCCAATCCGACCCGAGATGGAATATGCAGGGGCTTTTAAGCCCCTGTTTCTCCTTTTTCTCCCACTTCTTCCCCTTTTTTAACTTAGGCGATTTTTTTGGGAGGTTCTTGGCATGTCCACTTGCGATCTCACTCTCACTCAACGATTCCGCGGATTTTGGAAGATCCAAACTCCTCCACTCTCAAGTAAGTCTCTTCTCCATTTCTCTTCTTAGAACATGTATTTTAGAGGTTGAATCCATGTATACTCCCCAAATCTTGATTTTTTTCATGTTTCTTTCCATAGACCAATCATTCCATGAGAATATGATACTCTCTTTGTGCTTCATTCCTAGTTTTGGGCTTTACCATCAAATCTATGAGAGAAAAATCCCAAACCGGGACCTAATTTTTCCAATTTGGGGTTTTCTTCTATCTCTACCATTTTCTCCCCAACTAACAATTCAAATGAAACTCCTCATCTTTGATTTGCACTTACAATGTTGGAGAGATCATGGAAATTCGTACATGCTTGAAATCCCATCTCTTTCTCATGAAAATCCATCTCTTTTCCATGGAAATCCATCTCTTTTGTGTTGGGTTCCTTGGGAAAAAAATTTCTGCATTTCTATGATTCTCTTCACATCATTCCATGCTTGTGAACAACCTTGAATCACTTATTCCTTGCAACACAATGTCATAATAGAAGATTTCTTTGCATAACTTGATTGTATAATGATAGGCATTTCCTTCATGGACATGTAAGCTTCAAGCTTTACACTATTATGGGACTTCTCATTTTCTTAGATTGAAATTGCACATTGAGATTTGGGGTTTTCCATCATTTCTCACTTGTCGTGCTTTATACACCTTTGTTACGTTTCTATTTACAATGTGCTAGTGGATTTCATGTTTTGGGGGCTTCCTCCCTCATCATTTCTCCATGCTTTATCCACTTCTCTTTCTATCATAATCTACACTATGTGTTTAGGTGCATTTACATGTGCTTGCTCACCCATCTGTTTATTTCCTTTGTTATTCCTCATCCTTACTTATCATTATCTCCCCTCTTTTCTTACTAGGATGTCTTCTCGCAAGGGTAAGGAACCCGCATCCTCTTCCACTCGACGTAGGGCCACAACTTCTAAGCAAAAGAGTGCAAGGACTAGTTCCCCAGCCCTTTGCACAAGGTGACAAGGACATGCCCCCATCGATCCTTTAGACTATGATGTGGGACTCTTCCAAAGTTTGGAGGCGGCAACCAACTGGCAGGCCTTTCTAAAGAGGTTTGTGATGATGGAGAAGACCGTGGTAATCAGTGATTTCCACAAGATTCAACTTCATGAGAGATTTACTGCACTGGGTTGGCAGTCTATCCTTAACATCGATCGTCCATGCTATGAACAACTGGTTCGAAGGTTCTACTGCAACTTGGAGGTCTCTTACCAGTATGGGGAGTATTCAATCACTAGCATGGTGAAGGGGGTGAACAATCACTTGACCGTGGACACCCTTGCTAGTATTCTAGACATGTCGTCAGTTGGGCATCAATTCTACAGTCCCCCGAGGAGTAAGCCCGTGGGCCCATCCTTAAGTTCGGAGACACAGGACCACATTTACGAGACCATTTGCGGCAGCAAGGAGCGTCCGAATTCCGAGACGACATTTTACCCAGAGGTTTGTGTATTTGCTCGCTTGGTTCAGTTCAATTTACTCCCCAAAGGAGGTCACTGGAACCAAGTAGGCTTCATGGCAGCCTACATAGCCTTCTGCATCTGCAACGCCTTGGAAGGAGGTGCCGAGTGCTTGCCCTACATCATACTTAAGACCATGGAGCATCATACCTCACACCCCGAGGATAGAGGTTTCCCATATGGTAGGATCCTCACCAGGATCTTTGAGTTTTTTGGGATCGATTTGAGTGGTGAGGAGGGAAAGACTCCAGCGGACAAATTCGACAGGGGAAACCTACTGAGGATGGGTCTCCAAGCTCTTATGGATGTACCTCAGAGAGCAGGAGCTCAAAGAGGTAAGGACAGGAGGAATGCCCATAGGGAGGATGTTCCCATGGAGGAGGATACTAGTGAGGAGGATGAGGATTATGTTCCTCAGTTCGAGGAAGAAGACTTTCTGGATGAGGATATCTTCGAGGAGGAGCCTCTTGATTCGAGAGGTGTTGATCCTGGCTGTACGAGGACTGCAGGCCCACAGCATAGAGCCCCACCACCTGAGAGTGGTGCATTTGACTTTAAGAGTATAATGACTGCTATGAGGGCATTGAAAGATGGGCAAGATCAACTGCTGAGAAGACTAGATGAGAGTGCTTCTAGAGAGAAAAACATCTTAGAAAGGCAGGCTACCTTAGAGAGTTCCTTCCTAAGATTGGGCGAGGACTTGGACACAATGGTCAACGCCATTTCAGCGGATTTTTTTCAACTCCAGAGGGATGTACAACTGGTGAACTCAAGGTTTGATTACTACAACTGTCGGCTCAATGTTAGATCGAGACCTAGGAAGGATGGAGTAGTAGAGTTAGACGATGACGAGGGTCTTTGAGGACTTCGCTCGCCCATCTACATCAGCTCTTCACTTGTCTTCATGTTGTTTATATTATTATATTTTTTCTTTTGTACTTTTCTCTGTAATTGGACTTGCTTGTGGGGTGTTATGTTTGTTGTTGGTGACTTGTGGTTAGCTTTGTATGCTTGATAACTTATTGTAATTTAGTTGTAACATCATTAGTTAGCATTTATTCATTATGCTTATTGGTATAAATATATATATATATGTTGTCTATCAGGTGCTTATGTGTGAAAAAATTTAGAAATCTTGTTTTAGCGTCGTTATGCTGCCGAAATTTTGTTAAATTCGTACTCGATGGGTTATGAAATCAAATAAAAAATCTTTTATTTATTCCCAGTAAACCTTCTCTAATGTATGCCATGAAATGCAATAATTAAATGCAACCATTTTTTTTTCTTTCTTTCTTAGGCTTTTAACTCTTTAAAATTTTTACATTTACCCAATCCCATTTCCTATTATAGATTCTATGGGGTCTAAATGGTATGTTGTGAGTGAATAGAGCATCACGCTCTGATACCACCGTTGTCAAACCCCGTTCACACAAAATCGGATCGGTGACCGGGTTAACTCCGGTTAACTCAAACCTGCCAAGATCATCTGATATAGTACCCAACCACAGCATACACACATCTAAGATAACGTTCAAAAGTTCAGCGGAAGACTTAATTTACCTGTAAATACCCCCAATATACTTGATACCCAAATTGTAGTATATAGATAAATACATGTGGGTCCGCAGGCATAATAATTACACAAAAAGAATAACAATTCACGTATCAAGTACATAAAAAGGGGTCATCAAAAGAATCAAAAAGTAAAAGCCTGTATGGCGTCAATACTACGGTCTCACAGCACAACCCTCGCACGTGCAATCCGTACCATGCTTATATTCCTCGAGGACCCACCAATCATCTTCGAGAAATTCAACTGTGGGGCCCGACCCTTGATCTTCAGGCTGGTGACCTGCAAAATCATCTAAAAGAGGTGCACACGTGGGATAAGCTCACTAGCTTAGTAAGTGAAAAGAAAGACCACACAACAATCCACACAACAATCACAACCATATGCACTATATGCTATGTAATTCATTTTAAATCACATCCACCTAAACAACATTACTAAGTCTTGGGTTTAGTGCTACTACAACCACAGTGCGCGTATACTCCGGGTACGAGCCTCGAACTCCATCCCGCGATACGCCCATAGGGCTGTCGGAGAAGGCCCACCATGAGTACTTGAAAAAGTAAAGCATGCTGACTACTAGCTCTTAACATAAAAGTAAATGACAGAAAGTAAAGGTGCTGACTCCAGCAATTTAAAAGTAGTACGATTGACCATCTTGAATATACCACCGAGGTTGCCGACTATCCTAATGACCAGCCGGGCGCATGTCTAACTACCACAGTGACCCGACAACCGTGACCACTATTTCCCCCCAAATGATAACCCAACACCTCAACCCCTGTTGGGAAAGGTCGTAGCACGGGAAGATGATAATCCTAAACCGCATGCTCCTATATGATATAGTATGATTGCATAGTACCACCGCGTCCCATTCCACGGGCCACCAATGCACTTGTTTCCAAGCCGACTACGGCATCTAGTCTAATAATGCACCATGCACAATGATCCCATCATTCATCACATAAGCACATCATCATTTAGCATTTAGAAAGTAAAACATAACACACGTCATATTCATATGAGGATAGCTAAGCTACACATAGTTTGAATGATGACATGGCTAGTCTAGATACAATTGAATGAATGCAAACAAGCCTTAAAATAAGGCCAAACATCCTCTCCCCACTTACTTGTTGTGTACAAAGACTCACGCCCGGTACGGGTGAGATCCGGCATGAGAAACGTAAATTTTGGTGAACCTATTATAAGTGAATGAGGTTAGCATTTCACAACTTTGGGGTCAAAACTAACAAGATTCGATGGTTAAATCATGTTTAGAATCATAAAAGAAGGTTGCACGTCCGTTTTGGGTCCATTTGGATACAAAAATCATGTTGGGAGCCTTTCGGGTGGGTCAGACAGCCCACTGGTCATCTCAGGTGGGCGGGTCGGCCCACTGATCATGACCGGAGGGTTGGTCGACCTATCGGTCGACCCACCGGTCGGGATTGAGGGCTGGGTCATGACCGACGGGCAGGTCGACCCACTGGTGGGCCCGTCGATTGGCCCACCGGTCGAGCCATCGATCGGCCCACTGGTCATGACCAATGGGTAGGTCGGCCCACTGGTTGGCCCCGAGGGCCTGCCCTCTCAGGCGGGTACCCTCAGGCGGGCCGTGCGGCCCATCGGTCTCAGCCCACCTAAGAGGATGGAAAAATGCCTTTTTTCGCTGAAACTTTCCCCAACCTTTGGGGAATCAAATGGGGCTTTTTCAATCACATTTTTCACACATTCAAGGTCTTATAAGATGATTCTAACCTAGATTTAAGTTAGATTTAAGGATTGGGAAGCCATCTAACCTTCTTTGCTCAAGAACTCTATCAAAGCCCCAAAAATCACTTCCTTGCTCAAGAATCACCAATGCTTCTCCCACCTTGTAAACACTTCTTCAAATCCTTCAAAATCAACAGGTAGACCATCTATTAAATCTTAGATTCATCATCTCAAGTGGGATTTACAAGATCTTAAGGAATTCTACCCAAAACAAGGGTTTTACTTGGGTTTGGTGAAAGTTTAAGAAACATAGCCTTTGCTCACCTCCAATCGTAGATCTTGTGTTGGGGATCACTCTTCCGACGTCGGAATGGGAAGATCAAATCTTGACGCTGTTTAAATCCATTTCTTCTTTCTCTTCCTTCCCCTTTCTTCTCCTACGTTATCTTTTCTCCCTTATTTTCTCTCTCCTCTTTACTCTTCTCACCAAACTCCTTAATGTCATAAATGAGAAAATGAAAACACAATAATGCTATTTATACTTTCTAAAACAACTAGTAACCACATGGGTGGGTCACTCAGGTGGGTGGGTGTGCCCACCTGTGACCGCCCACCTGAGGGCCAAAAATTGGCCAACAAGTGGGATTTTGATGGAATTCGACTCTCAGCACACGGTATATTATACATATGTGCTTTAGGATACAGCTGCATACCAGCATTATCCGTACATAACCTTATGACACGCATGTGCACGGCTTGGGTACACCCGTCTCCTCTGGCACTGACTCAGACTTGTCTGGCCAACCCGTGTTCAAAGTCACCCTTGCCATCATGGTCCATAAGGAACCTGCCTTAGCCCTCTCTGGTTCGGGTCCTGCATGGTTAAACCGGGTCAACCGTGTAATTAGACCGGGTTTTAAAAGTAGGGTATCACAATGAGAGAGAGAGAGATTTCCTAACAGATTCGAAAGAGGAGTCTGCTTATATTGGATTTTTATTTTTTATTTTTTACTTTTTATTTATATAAAAAAAAATATTAGACAAGTTAAGTAACCACGTCTGTAATCTCTCCACCCTAAAAACTAGGAATCAGTTACAATATAAAAAACTAATAAATGGTTTAGATTAATCTAATATTAAATGGACGATTAATATTAAAAGAAAGTGAAAATAAGATTGCAATATGTACGTCCTGCTACCACTCGCCCACCCTAAAATTCCAATCAATGAGCAGTATTTTTCAAGGAAGAAGATGAAGCTAATAGTGAGGGCAATGATGTAATCTCTATTCAACTAGGGGTATTTTGCGGTTTAAATTGCAATTGTACATCATGCGTCATAACTTGACGGTGGGCCACTCACAGTCAGGATATGATTGATAGAATCTACAACATCAAAGGGATACGGCTATAATTTTAAACTTCACAGGGATGGGAATGGGGAGTGAAATTTTCTCTTATTTTAATAATAAAAATGTGTAATGGGTACAATTACTCTTACTCCACCAATAATTTAATATAATAAATGAAAAAAGAATATGATGGGAAAAGACAAATGATATTAAATAATGGGATTCTTAAATGACAAATTTGAATTTTAGGAGTATTCGGTTTAGTTTCACTTTGAATTGATGGTCTTTAAAGTAAAACCAAAATCTAACAAACTAAACCAAACCGATGGTTCCATATTTGCAACATCAAAGCACTAAAATTTATCCCACCTCTAGATTAATACTAAGATAATATGGAATGAATAATCTAGCATAATATGGAATGATATCTGAGATCACTAACCTCACTTGCTACTACGCATGAATGATTGACTTCATGTATGTCAAGACCACTGTTAGTAAAAATGCATTTAAAGCGGTTTTAAACACATTTTTATTTTTTACCGTTTAAAACACATTTACCGTATGCTTTCCAAAGACACGGAAATGAAAAGCAAACTGCAAGCATTTTTGTTCTAAGCACCTTTAAAATATGTTTCTGTTTTTTTGACACATTTTAAGCCTTGACTCGTTTAACATAATGTCTACTTAATTGACAATATCTCTCTCTCTCCCAAACTCCGGTTGACATGATTCTTTCGCCAACTTGAAGCCAACTCAATGGCTTTCTCACGATATCACCTTCAACTCAATTTCAATGTATGGACCCAAAATTAAGCTACAAGCTGATATTTGCTTAAAAGTGTTTCTAAAGTGATGACCCCCAACTCCTACTGAACATACATCATTCTGAGAGTGTGTTCACTATGAACAACATCAAAGCAAGCCACATTGTTCAATAAGACTTTGAACATGTGCGGTGTATGAATTTAGAGTTGGTGTTATGATACTCAATGATATGTCTTAGAACTTATAATAAGATTTGGGATATATATGCATTAATGATGGTTATTGTAGTTCTTTTGAACACTAGAAGCAGGTATTCATGTGATAATTCCTTAATTTATATGAGTATACTACCATTTTTTCTCGCGTTTGTTTGAAATCTATACTTTTAAAACCCATACCGTCCATTTTCCATTTTTTTTTTACCATTCTCTATTTTTTTTACTGTTTATTTGACCGTATTGTTTGAAAATTTTCTCTATTTAAAACCTATATTGTCTGTTTCCATTTATTTTCTGGTCCCGTTTTTGCTAACTATGGTCAAGACCACATATGATTTTCTTTGTCACAAACACTCCCATACAAGGAGCTGATTCCAAGTCATAATTCTATGCTATAAAGTGCTAGGTGAGTCATCCAACCAAACTAGAAGGAGAGGCCAGTTTAACCGAGTTTGGATCAGCTCTCCAACAGGGAAGAGGAGTTAACCTCCCCACATGGGATCCGGCCTTCTATTGGGGATCAAACCCTTCTAACTTGTGGTCAGAGAAGGGTCTGAGTGTCGATTCGTGTCAAAAGGGGATGGAGGCAGGAGGGCCAGATCCCATGTGGTGACCACCGCACATGAGGGAGGATCTAGACTCCCATCAGCCAACCTTTTAAAAAAAAAAAAAACACCTTCAAAAATAAATACTACAAATGAATGATAAATGTACATGTAATCTAATGATTAATTGGGAATGACCAACGCCCAAAAGTTGCATTTTTTTAATTATAAGTGGTATAATAATAAAAAAATTATTTTCTTATGAAAATAAACTATCTATATTTTATTAGTCCATAAGATGAGCATGCCTGAAAACAGTGTGCTTAGAGACGAGTGAGGAAAGGGTGGAACTTGAAGGGAAGTAGAAATTTTAGTGAAAAGAGAATACCATAGGGCAAAGGAAGAGAGGAATTTTGAGAGTGTGAGAGATTCAAATAGAATCAATTTATAATTTAGGCCAATTGGATTTAACTGCCGTATAGACCTCTCTATCCTTTGTTTTTTGTTTTTTTTGGGTGCAAATATACCTCTTATTCTTAAGCAACATCATTTTCATTGAACCTTTTTCATTCATTAGACATGAGGCTAAGGTGTATAGTCACAACAATTTATTTTTCAACATAAAATAATCATTCAAAACCTAATCAATTTTTCACTTCGTTCGTATGAAATTGCTTATATTATGGTCTTACCATTTATGAAACCATGGAACTCTATAGATGAAGGTTGATACTGTGAAGAATAATATTGAGACATTGGAGAGAATCAATGCACAAAAATGCAGGTTTGATACAAATGATTGAAAATATGAGAAAAGACTCATCTACTATCTCTGTTTTCAACACAGTCCACAACCCTCTCTCAACCCTCCATCAGATCTCCTCTCTACATTTCTCTCATTTGTTACCGTTTTTGTACAAATCTACTTTGCGTTCACTACAATTTTATATGAAACTTGACTTTACTCAATAGGAAAAAAAGGAGCTTCCAAGTTCGAAGGAGGGATGTGCAATTACAAGTTTGTCTTGCTTCTCCACAACTTGGGTTCTGGCGGAAGATGCAACATGAGGAAACATTCATGGGTGAGACAGATCAAGTGTAGAATTAGTGCCGGAAATTGAACCAAAAGAAAAATGAACAAGCATGCCTCAAGTGAAACAAGAAGACTAGGAACCTTTCCTTAGATATGGGAGATGTGTGCTAGAATAGAAGCATCGGCCCGGCAAGCCGATATGTTGATTGTTAAGAAGGCTGTTATGTTAGTGGAACCAAGAAATAAATATCATCCCATCCAATTGTGACCCTGACACTGCCTTAGTTAGACTGATTTCCTGGGTGATCAGAAGTCAATAAGATATTAGCTGGTACGAAGCAAATAATTTATACAGGTCAGAGCCGCTCTAAAAGCAATTCATTCGAGCCTTCCTGCTGTACAGCCACATGCTTGTGGTTTGATCTAATTTGTGCCGATCTAGATGATGTGGGGATCAACATAGTTCTATGCTCCTCCCTTCCCTGACAGATAGATATATTAATGAAAGGAGGGGAGACAGCCATAGGCTTGGCTGAAACTACCTAGTATGTGTACCTAGACAGTCTAGTCATCGTCATCATGGCCTAAAGGAGATTACTTTGTCCCATTTGTGTCATGCTTTAATCCTGCTATGCATCCTTGCTCCATCTATCCTTTCTTTGTTGGGTACCTTGGACTTTCAATCTTTTTTTATTTTGGGAATTGGGCTTTCAATTCATAACTACAAGGTGGTCTACGATCACTAAGCAGAATACGGGTTTTTATCTACCTACTTTTAAATTTGAGCGACACTTTGTCTTCTCTAAATATAGGTATTGTTGAAATTGTATATTGGCTTTTACTTTTATGAGTGTATAATGGTGCTCTTATATAGAGATTATAGTTATTGAGTTATAGACAAACTCTATGATCATATGTGGGAGACTCAAACTCTAATAGTAATGGGGTAGGACTCTGTTAACAAATGTGAGTAATGGACAGAAAGTCTATTATCACATGTGAGTTCTATTCCAACTCTGTTGTCTCATGAGGTAGTCTTGGACTGCAAGTAGTCTCTAGAGTTTGTGCTCACTGAAAATGCCTACAATGTCGGAGAGGTTGTTGAGTGTGAGTATGACTCTAGAGGTTGAGTTCAAGTGGGACGCTAACTATCCTAATACACCCCCTCAAGGTGAGGATTTGAATGGTCGAATCCGTAGCTTGTCCCATAGAAAGGAGAACCGTCTAGAGCTGAGAACTTTGATAAGGATATCGGCTATCTGGTCATGTGTTGAAATGAACTGCACTTGAAGTTCCTTGGAGGCGACTTTATCACGAACGAAGTGGAAGTCAATTTCAACATGCTTGGTACGAGTATGAAAGACTGGATTGACCGAAAGGTAAGTGGCCCCAATGTTATCACACCAAAGAATGGGTGCAATGGGAACAGGGATCCCTAATTCCTCAAAGAGAGAACGAAGCCAAGTGAGTTCGGCGCAGGCATTAGCCACTGCTTTGTACTCAGACTCGGTGGAGGAGCGTGCAACTGTCTTCTGCTTCTTAGAGGCCCAGGAGATCAGATTAGGACCCATATAGATGGCATAGCCTCCTGTGGATTTGCGATCCGCACTGTCACCAGCCCAGTCAGCATCGGAGAATGCTTGTAATTGGAGGGAACTAGATTTGGAGATGAACAACCCATGATCCTTGTTTCCTTAGAGATAGCGTAGAATCTGTTTGACTAGTGTCCAATGGTCTTCGGAGGGGGCATGCATGAACTGGCAGGCACAGTTCACTGAATAAGCCACATCAGGCCTGGTGAGGGTGATGTATTGGAGAGCACTGACAATGGAACGATACCTGGTGGGGTGCGAAAGAAGGACACCCCCTGTGGAAGATGTTGCAAAGGTGGTGGCCATGGGAGTAGTGACGGGCTTACAGTCAGTCATGCCAGCCCTCTGGAGGAGATCAATGATGTACCGATGTTGAGAGAGAAGGACACCATTAGACCGATATAAGGCTTCAATACCAAGGAAAAAGCTGAGATGACCAAGATCATTGATAGAGAATTCTGAAGCAAACTGATGAAGGAGAGTCTGAACATGAGTTGGTTGGTTCCCTGTAACCAAGATGTCATCGACGTAGACAAGGACATATGTGACAACAGAGCTCTACATGTAGATAAATAGTGATGTGTTGGTTTGGGATGACTGACAACCAGAGGGAGTGAGGAACTCAGTTAACCTGTAAAACCAAGCCCTAGGAGCCTGTTTGAGCCCATAAAGGGACTTGTGGAGGCGACATACATGATTAGGGTGCATGGCATCTTCAAAACCCTGGGGTTGAGCTATGTAGACTTCCCCAGATAGAATACCATGCAAGAATGCATTTTCAACATCAAGCTGACGAACAGCCCATCCGTTAGATATGGCCAAGGAGAGGACCATTCGTATAGTAGTAGGTTTGATGACAGGGCTAAAGGTCACATGATAGTCAAGACCAGGTTGTTGATGAAATCCTTTAGCAACTAAACGGGCCTTATAACGCTCAAGGGAGCCATCTGCCTTCCCTTTGATGTAGTACACCCACTTGCAGCCAACCAGATTCATAGTTTCCCTGTAAGGCACAAGAGACCAAGTACCATTATGTAATAAAACATTAAATTCATTAGACATAGAAAAACGTCAATGAGGAACCTCGTGGGCCTAGGAGAAGCATGTAGGTTCAATTGGGTCAGGCGAGGTGATGGTAGAGAGGGTCAGGGGTCAACATAGAGATCGTGTAGGGTTCTGGTGCGACGGGGTGAGGCGGTAGAGGAGTCAGGGTTAGGTCCGATTAAGGTTAGGTGAGGTGAGAAAGGAGGGGATATGGGAGAGGGTGGTTTGGGTAGGGGCAGTTTTGGGGTGGAAGGGAGAGGGATGGGTGGGTTTGGGAGGGTAGGCGGAGGGCTATGGTGAGGTTAAGGGGTAGGTATGTTAGGTGCAATGCCCCATGGGAGAGGGGTAGTAGGAGGGGGTTGGGTTGAGGAGGATGGTGGTGCAGTGTGAAATGGAAAAGTAGATTCGTCAAATCTGACATGGTGAGATATGTAGATACGACGGGTGATGAGATCCATACAACGATAATCATGATGGGAAGGGCTATATCCTAAGAAAACACATGAGGCAGAACGGGGTTCAACCTTGTGATGATTGTATGGACGGAGCCATGGATAACAAAGGCATCCAAAGATTTTTAGAAAAGAGCAGTCTGGAGAATTGCTTGTAACTAATTGATGGGGGGATTTGTTACTTGTGATAGAGGAGGGCATGCGATTGATGAGAAAGATCGCGGTTTCAAAGGCATAATCCCAGTAAGCCTGGGGAACAACTGCATGGGATAGTAGGGTAATCCCAGTTTCAACAATGTGTCTGTTACCACGTTCAACTATTCCCTGTTGCTCATGAGTATGAGGGCAAGATAACCTATGTTGGATGCCCAACTTGGCAAAGCAAGATGGGAGAGTACAGAATTCTCACCCCCAATCAGTTTGAATGGCCTTGATGGAGCGAGAGTACTGACGTTCCACTAAGGCCTGAAAAGTACGAAAGACAGAGTAAACATCAAACTTCAACTTTAAAGTAGTAAACCAAATATATTTAGTATGGTCATCAACAAATATAACAAAATAACGATTCCCATTTAAAGAAACTGTGGGGTGGGGGCCCCATACATCACTAAAAACCAAATCCAAAGGAAAGGAACTATGAGTACTAGTTTCACGTAGTGATAATCTACTAGCTTTGCCCATTTGGAAAGCAGAATATAAAGAAGGAGACTTCACGAGCTGATGACCAGGTAACATAAGACGAAGGGCACGTTTATGAGGGTGCCCTAAACGATGGTGCCAGCGACTAAAAGATGAGGCAGAGGCTAGATTGGCATAAGGTGACGCTGGAACAGAATAGAGACTATGCTTACTGTGTCCAGTGAAGAGGGTTTGATTGGTCTTCAGATCCTTCACAGAGAAAAAGGAAGAGTGAAATTCAAAATAAACATTATTGTCACGGTAAAATTGCTGAACAGATAACAAAGAACAAGTGAGAGTGGGAACATGTAAAACAGTAGAAAGAGAAAATGAACGAGAGGGAGAAGAGATGGAAGCAGTGCCTATGTGAGATATAGGAAGGCCCTTACCATTACCAACCACAAGTTGGTTATTACCTGTGTATGGATCATAGGTGGAGAATTGGGTTAAGTCAAGGGTGGAATGGTGGGTGGCTCCTGTATCAGGGATCCAAGAGGTGGTGAAGGATTGTGGATCTGTGGGATGATGGGGTGGAGGTGTGATGGTAGGGGATTGAGGGGTAGGGAAGGGTGTAGTATGGTAAGCATTGGGTTTAGGTGGTGGCCGATTGTAGGGATGGGGAGGGGTAGGTAAAATGGCGGCTCTGGTAGGTCCCTGTGGGCGGTAGTAGCAAGTGTCTGTCTAATGATTAATGCGTCCATAGATTGTGCATGGATTGTGAGCGAATGCATTAGAGTGACCAAATCCACTAGCACGACCACGACCGCGCCCTCGGGAGGAGCTTGTACCACGACCACCAGTGGAAGGAGGACCACGACATTGGTGAGTGACATGGGCTGATGCATCGATGGCAGGATCAACAATGGGAAGGCATGAGTGGAGAAGGTTCTCGTGACTCATAAGGAGACCATGCATGTCGATGAAGGAGATAGGCTCCTTTTGTGCCATCATAATGGAGGCAACGGCTTGATATTCAGTGCGTAGGGCTTGAAAGATGTGGATGTTAAAGTCTTTTGATGGGAGGGGCTTCCCTGTAGCTACTAGCTCATCGGAGAGATGCTTGGCTCGATGGAGAAACTGAGTAATGGTCTCATCAGGTTTGTGAACCAGATTTTGAAGGGAGACGTTGAGAGACAGAATCCTAGTTGTAGATGGAGAACTGAATGCAACATGGAGTGCATCCCAGATCTCTTTGCTAGTGGTCCATCCAACTACTAATGAAAAGACTTCTTCAGAGAGAGGCGATGAGAAGGCTCAGAATAAAAGCATCTTGTTCATGCCATGCTTTGATTTTGATGGGGTCTTGAGGGCAATGATTGTCACCGATGACATAGTCGAAGAGGCGTTGGCCAGTGAGATAGGGTACGACCTGTGTGCGCCAATAAACATAGTTCTTAGATGTGAGCTTTAGAGATATCATATGATGAGCACCAGATAGGGATGTGGGAGGTGGGGATGGTTCGGCCATGGTAGAAGAGGGAGGAGGTGGTTCGGTCATTAGGGATTAGGTTTTGTGTGTGCTGATTTTTTTTTTTTTTTTAGGATGGAAGGGAGAAAAGGTCGTGGGGGTGGGGTTTTGTTGCTGTTTTTTTTTTTTTTTGCAAGAGAGGAAGAAGGGGGAGGAGTGTGTTATTGGAGATAGTGGGGTGTGGGTTAAACTATAGGTGAGAGAGGGACATTGGGCTCTTTCTTCTTCTTTATTTTTTTGTAAAGAAGTTGTAAAGAAGAGGGGGCGTAGGCTATTGGAGAGGGAAAAACGTGGGGAGGAGGAGGGTGTTCGGTGGAGCTTTATGCGGCTCGTGATACCATGTTGAAATTGTATATTGGAATTTACTTTAATGAGTGTACAATGGTGCTCTTATATAGAGCTTACAGTTATTGAGTTATAGACAAACTCTATGATCACATGTGAGAGATTCAAACTCTAATAGTAATGGGGTAGGACTTTGTTAACATATGTGAGTAATGGACAGAAAGTCTATTATCACATGTGAGAGTCCTATTCCAACTCTGCTGTCTCATGAGGTAGTCTTGGACTGCAAGTAGTCTCTAGAGTTTGTGCTCACTGAAAATGCCTACAATGTAGGAGAGGTTGTTGAGTGTGAGTATGACTCTAGAGGTTGAGTTCGAGTGGGATACTAACTGTCCTGATAGGTATCAAGAATATCATTCAACCAAGTAACTCAATATGGCACTTTTGTTGCACCATAAACAGAAAAGTATAGTGGTTCGCTCAAGGAAAGCAATGGAGTTTGCAAGAAAACCAGTAGCATCTTTATTGTCCTTCTACTTAAGGGGTAAAGAGAAGCACTTTTGCTTTTGAGAAAGTGAATGGTCAACGCGAAAGTTCAGGACTTAGCAGAGTGTTAGCGAGCAGAATAAAGCATCGGTAGCAAAGATGACAACGCATCATGTTAAGGAACATCGCGACGTGCTTCAAGTTAGCGAAGCACTGTAGTGGCGTCGATGCCCTAAAAGCTATAATGTTGAGCCAAGTGTGCTCTGCCTTATCTATAGAAGCATTCAAGTGAGTTACGAATGTATTAGCTCCTTTGTAATGGCTAGATAGAAAGCCCTATTATGGGAAATTACCACATTAGGTCTGGAGAGAGTTGGGACCAGTTATATAACAAAGGGAGCATGCAAGCTTTTACTTTCTATGACCGGCCAAATGTTGGGTAGCTTTCCCAAAGCCACGAGTATATGACTCGTTAGCACTAAAGCAACAAACTCAAACGATTGGTCTAGCAATCTTGATAGGCTTGGTAATCTTGAGTCTCACGTTAGTAGATACCTTTACCGGTACTATTTTTTAGTAGCTTAGTGAGGGTGGTATTTTTATTGTTTTTAAATATCCACCCATTCTAAGACTGAACATTTCTACATATATAATCGCATATTAACAAGCCACAAGAATAGGTGTAGGAATTTTTTATGGTCCAAGCCGTGGAGAGAGACATTGCCACAAGGGCAACTGAGCTGGCAATGAAGACTCCAGAAGAAACTCCCATCCGAAGGAGCGTTAGACAAAGGACAAGGCCATTAGCATTAGAGGATTACGTTTTCTACTAGAAGATCAGATTATATTAATAATAAAAAAAGAAAGGAAAAATATGTTACAGGAGCAGAAAATGAGTCTCTACCTTCCACATTGCCATCAGCAAAGACTTAGAACCGCTAAGACAAAAATCTATAATGAGCACACCCAATGCTATCAGTGTGAAGCTCAGAAGATATGTTTGCAGAAAGTTGCACATTTTCACAATCTATCCCAGACTTTGCAGCGTCCTTAGCTAAATAGTCTGCCACTGGATTTTCTTCTCTAAAGCAGTGGGAGATCTTCCACTCAATAGTCTCTAAAAAAACAAGAAAGGAGTTCCACTTCTGAAGCACAAACCAAGGGTTTTGCCTATGTTGGAAAAGAAAAATTACAGCAACAAAGTTTGATTCAATCCAGAGACGACTGACTCCCATGATTCGAGCAAGGATCAGCCCCTTGATAATACTACTGATCTCAGCAGCAAAGCTGGTAGAGACACCCAAAAAAAAACTTGTAATAGAGGATCTTCCTGCCCTCATGATCTCAAAAAATTCCACCTCCACTGGCTTGGCCAAGATTTCCAAGAGAACAACCATCTACATTAAGTTTCAGCCAAGATAAAGGGGCTTGCACCAATGGACTTCTAAGATAGGGAATGAGGGAGCAGGGAGGCTACTAATATTCATTCTTTAGCATAGAACAATGTCATCGACCGATTTAGGAGAAAATTTCAACCTGCTATAGAGAAAAGTGATCTGTCCTTTGATGTCTCTAACCCTCAATGTGGAGCTTTTGATATTCCCTTCATAGCACCTCTGAATTCTTTTGGTCCAGATCGCATCAATTGTAACGAACAGACCCATGTGCCAAGCATCTCTCAGAGACCAACCGGTCCCCTTATTTTTCCACCAATGGACCAAATCAGGAATAGAATTCTTGGGCCACCAAGAGATATTAAAAAAATCTAAAACTCCTTTCCAAATCTCCAAAGAGTAGCTGCAATTAATGAACAAACGCAA
Source organism: Macadamia integrifolia (assembly GCF_013358625.1). NCBI lineage: Eukaryota > Viridiplantae > Streptophyta > Magnoliopsida > Proteales > Proteaceae > Macadamia > Macadamia integrifolia. The sequence continues at coordinate 36,147,086 of NC_056563.1, read as the reverse complement.
GGAAGACTCAGAGAAGGAGCCATAGAGATCACAGCTTGATGAAAGCTGAATTCCTTTGGCCTGAATCGTGCGTTGGGAGTTTCTTGTGCATCCATCTCCAACCCATAATGGACAGCCTAGGCGGCAGGATCTTATTCCATACTAGGCCAGCCCAAGAGACCTTGGCGCTAGAGTTTCTGAGACTATCCCAGGCAGACGACACTGAGAAGTGCCCATTGGCTCCAAAGTCCAAATGCATCTGTCATCCTGAGGCATCGAAGGAACATTAATTCCTTTAACTGATAAAAAAAATCTCATTAAGTCCAAGTGAGCTCACCGGGGGGGGGGGGGGGAGGACCCAGGGCCCCTGATCCAGAAAGTCGGCCATAGAGTGAGGAAGGTCAAGAAAAAGATCCACACTTAACCCCAAGGCATCCCAAATAGGTTTAGGACCCCACCACTTATCTTTCCAAAAATTAATGACTCTGCCATTACCAATCACCCATCTTTCATTTTCAGCCACAAACTGCCACATCCGTCGCACCCTAGGCCAAATAGTCGAACTCTTATAACCCCTCTTGAGAGCTCCAAACAGCTCTAATTAACTTTCTCAGTTGAGAGTCTTCATGCTTGATTTTCCAGGTAAGCTTGGCAAGTAGAGCCTTGTTTATATCTTGAAGCCTACGCAGACCCAAACCACAGTCCTTCTTGGTCTTATAGATCCCATCGAACTGTGATGGCTTTTGAAGAATCCACCTCCCCTGTCCAGATGAAATTCCACATCCACTTCTCTATAGTTTTAAGCAGAGAAGTAGGCCACCAATAGACCGAGAAGTTATGCAATGGCATACCTAAGATCACCATCTTGACAAGCTCCACTCTGCCAGCTACAGAAAGAAGCTTACCTTTCCACCCAGCAAGCTTGGCCTTAATTCTGTCCATCACCGGAAGAAGGGGATCTCTTTTGACTTTGCCCTGGAATATTTCAACCCCTAAATATTTCATAGGGAAAGAGCAAGCTGAGATGCTCAACTCCTGCACAATCCACTATTTCCTACTAGGACAAATCTTACCTAGAAATAATTTACTCTTTTCTAAATTAAGAATTGCCCAGAGCAATTTTGATATAGGAAAAGGAAATTCTTTAAGTTCCTTATATATTTCTTGGAAGCATTCATAAAAATAAACATGTCGTCCTCGAACATAAGGTGAGTAGGCACATCGGCTCCCCTAGGACCAGCCATGGCCTTGATCATCCCCGTTGCCGACATCTCCCTCAAACCACGACAAAAAACCTCTTCTGCAATAATAAAGAGGATGGGGGAAATAGGATCTCCTTGTCGGAGGCCTCTGGTCACATCAAAATACCCCACTGGTCCACCATTAAGAAGAATCGAGAGCTTCGCCGATTTCAGAATGGCATGGATCCATCCAACCATTGTGTCAGAGAAGCCAAATCTATGTAGCACATGAAATAAAAAATCCCACGACAAGGTGTCAAAGGCCTTTCTAATGTCCACTTTTAGCCCAAGGCCCCCTCCTCTGGATGAGCTCCCCATCATATTTGTCAGTTCTGAGGCCAACCTAATATTGGTCTGGATAGGTTTTCCTTTTTGGAATGCTCCCTACTCAAGGGAAATGAGTCTAGGGAGAAATAAAGAGATCCGACTAGCCAAAATTTTAGACACAATTTGCAGAAAAAATTTTCCATAAAAAATGGGTGAATTTTTTCAAGAGTCCTAGCACCCTCTACCTTTGGGATTAAAAGCAAGAAATTATTACTGATGCCTCTTGGAAGAATACCTGACAAAAAGAACCCTCTCACTACTCTGCAGACATCCTGGCCGATGACCTCCCAGCAGATTCTAAAAAAGGATCCCGAGAACCCATCTGGACCCGGGGAACTATCAGGATCAAGGTCCTAGACTGCTTTTTTAATCTCATCATTCAAAGGAATAGAGTCCAATGTGGATCGATCAGAGTCCTATAAAATTCTTGGAATGCAATTAAAGATCTGAGGGTAGCTTTCTAGATCGATTTGCTTATGGAAATTCTCATAAAATTCTACGATATATGAGCCTAGTTGATCCTGATCAGAAATCTCCTCACCTTGATCTGGAACAATGGTCCTGATGAAATTCTTGGATCGCTTCACTCTAGTCATCACATGAAAAAACCTCAAGCATCTGTCGCCTTCATGCAACCACCTAATTCTGGATTTTTGGATTCGTAAGTTTTCCTGGGATTTAGTGGCTTTCCATAACTTGGTCTTTGCATTAGAATCCAGGTCAAAAAGCTACTATGAGAATCACTCCTCCTCCATACGACGCTGAACGTTCTCTAGATCAGCCCTTGAAGCAAAAACTTCTAAGTCCAGATTGGGGAAGGCGCCATGAGATTAGGTCTTCAGAGTGGATTTCAGCCATTTAAGCTTCTGGGAAAGAATATACATGTAAGATCCAATTATAGGCATTCTCCAATCCTCCCTAACCATGTCAACAAAATCTGGGTGATCCATCTAGAATTTATTGGTTCTAAATGGGCGATTCTACGGCTTGGGGGTGACACCCCGAGCAGGCAAGCAGCGAGGCATGATCGGAGGTGACACGGGGGAGCACCTGCTGAGTACAAACATCAAAAGCTTCCAACCATTCTTTATTCACAAAAGACCTATCCATAATGGTAGACACATTACCTCTCCTTCTATTATTTGACCAAGTAAATTTCCTTCCCGAAGAAGCGAGTTGGACCATAGAAGATGCATCAACCATCGCGCCAAAGTCAGTGGCAGCCCCCAAGCAAAATTGCCAGGGCCCCCCCTCTCATGATAAAAAAGAATGGCATTAAAATCGTCAATGATCATTCTAGGCCGCCCAGTCAAACCAGCAACCGATTCTGCCCATAAATCCCTACGATCAGCTCGAAGGGATTTAGCATGCACCATAGAGATATCATAGGAACCGCCCTTCCATTCAATTTGGAGGGAAATCTGCTACTCTGAAATTGAGGATACAATGGGAATCTTCAAACTCTACTTCCACATGATCCAGAGGTTATGGAGCTTGTCAACTTTGAAATTTGATATAACATCTGTTGCGAACCCAAGCTTGTTGAAGAAAAGCCTTGGGAATTTAGAAACTAGAATCATAGGCTCGGTAATTCCAATGATATCGGGATCAAAATCTCTCACAATATTTCTTAAGGTTACCTTAGCGGTAGCCTTCTTCAGACCACGAGCATTCCAGAATAGGACCCGCATGATCACGTGTGATGGTGAGATTGAGCAGTCCCATTGAGGGACCGATCCTCTACAGTAGCTACCTGCTTACCTTTTTTCCTCTTCACTCGAGTCCATTCAGATAGGCGCTCTTCTCTTTACAAAGCCACTGAGTCGACTCTCTTGACTGCTTCCCTGGCACTAACAGGCCCTTCGTGATGCTGGTTTGTAATAGGTCCCTGAGACACCACCACCCCTGATAGCATAGCCTCCGCGAGCTGCATGCCAAATACTTCTATGCACCCCTTCAATTGCTCGATTAGCCTCTTGGACTAAATCGACCTCATCAGGGCCTCCATCGGGTTGATCTTTGGGTTCAGGATCTATGTGGGTTGCTCCCTAGTCCAAACCCAGGTCGTTATCCTCCAGATTGGTTCCAATAACAACCTCCAGCCTTGCATTGATTTGAGAATTTGAATTCTCCTCCAAGCTAGGATATTTTGTTCTATTATTGGAAGAGGTATCTTCTTCCATGCCAAGAGGGTAAGGCCTCCTTGACTGAGGCGTCCCAGTTTCCTTATTGGAAATACTTTATGAATTTGGATGATTCCCCATTTGATTCTCTGCCCCCCTTGAGCATTGGATGCTCCACCTTGCATGGTTACACCTCCACCGCCAGTCTCAACCACACGACCACCGCTCAAGGTGGTTTCACTCTCCCTACGCAAATTACTGCTTTCATGAGATGCATGTCCGTCGTCATCATTGTTGGAACCCAAAGGAGAATTAATAGCAGGTGCCATGGAAATCCTTGGAGGATCCTTAACGTATATAGCACCTGGAATACCACCTAGGTTTTGCCGTGACTCTCTCATGTCAACGGTTCTTCTCTCTCTGCACTCAGCAATGACGTGCCTGGCTTTCTTACAAAAGCCACACTTACCCATGGAGTCTTCATAGATCAGAGGCTATCTAAACTAAAACAAGTTTGTGGTGCCAGGCTGCCTGTGCTCAACCTAAATCTCCTCCAACCTCTATCTCCCAACTCCATCTCCACTAGAACCCTGGCATAATTCCCAAACACCACATTTTTGGTGCATTGATCAAGGGCAATGGGCGCCCCGCCACCTTCGCCATCGTCAGTAGCACTTTCTCATGTCAGTATTCTAGAGGCAAATCTGGGAACCGCACCCAAACCATTGCCTTTTTAATGTATTTTTCGTTCACATTAAAGTCTAGACACCATCTCTAGTACCTTACATACTGTTTACCCACTCGAAGCGGGCTTCTCCTCCAAATGGATGCCATATCCCCTTCTGAATTGAACTAGAAAATCATGAAACCTTTCCCCATGGGCACCATCTTCATGTTTCCTTGAAGATTCCAAGATTCCTGGCTTCCCTTCTTACACCATCTAGAGAAGTAAGACAAAAATTTAATCTTCCGATCAGAGTAAAGCGATACCTCTCTAGCCGATCTTCATATTCATCCTAAGGGATAGTGACTTTGGTGAAGGTGCCAGCGTGCACCGGCTCCGGGAGATCGTTTATTTCTGGCAGCATATTGCCCACTACTCTCGCATAGGATTTTTTTTTTAGCTGGAATGGTCGAAGGTCCTCCTACCTCACGTGTAGCAACAATCGATTCTCCATCCTGAGACCCACCTCCATCAGGGTCCTGACCGTCTCCCAGAATCCTGGCCTCTTCAGAGCCTCTCTCTCCATCTCCATCACCTAAAACTCCCCATCCTTCAAAATCCTACCATTCTTGAGACTTGAGAGACTGCATTAGAGGATTACGTGTAAAGGAGGAATAATAGAAAATAGACATGTAACTGCTTTTGGTTAGTGAGGCCATATAAGATGTAATGGGATGTGAGTACTAGAGGGCAATGAGTAAAACTTATTCTTCTCCTTTCTTCTTCTATTCAAGGAGGTCACTACCCTCGAAGTAGTATTCTGTAATTCTTTGAGAAACATAACATTGGTGCTTTCATTGATTTCTTTTGGCATGGTTAAAGGTACCTAGTTTTTCCAAATTGATGAAGATATCAAGATCCTCGACAAATCCTCCTTAGCTCATGGTGACCGATTGAACTCCCTTTTAGCCACACTCAACCATCAATAAAAAGTCCTGTCTGAGCTGATTTTGCATCTCACGGCGATGGACGGACACCTGGATCAGGCTCTCCTTATGCATTCACTTTCTTCCCCTCCAGATTCCAGCCCAGATGGCATCTTGGGTTCCCCATTTGCTGACTATAATCAACCACCCCAACCGCAGCAGATCCAACCTTGAATGATACGCTTTGACAGAGATGATTCTCTGGGCTAGATCTTCAAGGTTGAGAGATTCTTTGATTACCATAATATAGCTGATGACCAACGGTTAGAGATATCCTCGTTTCACATGGACGACCGAGCTCTATAGTGGTTCCAATGGATGCATCGTAACGGCCAATTTAGCACATGGCCAGCATTCACTCATGCCCTAGAGATCCGATTCGGACCATCTGAATTTGAAGACCCTCAAGGAGCCCTAGCTGAGCTCACATAGATGTCCACTATGTCAGAGTACCAGTCTCAATTTGAGACATTGGCCAATCAGATGGTAAATGTCTTGTCCTCTTTTCTCATCAGTTGTTTTATCTCAGGGTTACGACTAGACGTTCCCAACGAGGTGCTTGCCTTCCGTCCCGTGTCTATGGCCCATGCAGTAGGCTTGGCTCACTTACAGGAGGCTAAGTTCTTCGAATCTAGGTGTCTAGCACCACACCCTCCTGCTCCCCTACGACATCCACTTCCAGCTCTTGTTCCTTCACTAGCATTGACAACGCATCTAACCCCCACTCCACTGCTGATGAGCACATTTTTGTGTGAAATCTTAGGTAGTAAAGCATGCATTTTTACATATTTAGAATGGACCTACCTTGGGTTTTACTTTCTTTTTGTAGGTTTTGTATTTTCAAGGCCTTAAGGACTATCAGGCATAGTATCTCTAGTTTTACACGTAAAGAGGTTCCATTTCCTTTTATGACTGCAAAGAGGATGAAATTCTGAGCAAAATGGATGTGTTACATTAAAAGTACACATTTGTTTGGACAATCGTATGGGCAATTATTCTTTTCGGGCCAGAAAAAGAATAATGGACCAGAACTGAGTCGAGATGCAGACCAACCCTTCTGTAATTGTCCCAGGGGAATATTCCAGATGCCAACAAGATGGAGGGACATACATGGGGGCATTGAACACTCTCTCTCCTCCACTTTGGGTGATTCCGTCAGTTTGGAGATTTTGTGAAGATTTTCTCACTCCTATTTTCCACCTACTTAAAACACCAAGGGCATGGACGAGATTTCCCATTAAATTAGAAGATTGGTTAAAGCAAAGCAAGAAAAATCATCCAAAGGGATGGTTTGTACTCAAGTTTGAAGAGAAAGAGAAAAAATAGAAAGAAAAAAATAAAAAATGGGAGAACAATAAAAATCTTTCCTATTTTATCTCCCTATCTCTCCTACCCTCCAATCAAGTCTTTTCTTTCCTTTTCTCCCCTAATTTCTCTTCCTTTTTCTCCTAATTCATATTTTCCACCTCATCACACAAATTCGGCCAAGAGGTTGCGCACAAAAGAGAAGAAAAAATATAGGGAAAAAGGCAAGAAATAAAAAATCACCCTCTTTCCTATTTTTTATTTTTTATTTTTTCTCTTTTCTCTCCTCTCTCCTCCCTCCACCTCATCACCCTTGGGTGTCCAAGCTTCTTTCTCCCCTATTTTCTTTCCTTTTCTCTATTTCCACCTCACCACACAATCAATCACCAAATCCCCAAAATCGTTAGCCTTCTTCTCTCTCCTATCCCCTATAAAAGAGAGAGACCCCAAAGCCAAAAATCGTCCTTCTCTTGTGCTTCTCTCCTCTAGTTCTCTCTTCTTCTTCTAGTTTTCATTATACTCTCTTCTTGTTCTAGTTCTAGTTCTTCTTAGTTTTTCTTACTTTAAATACTTTTGTAATTGTTTTTATTTCATTAATGCAATGTCTTTTACTTTTATGGTTCATGTTATTCAAGTTATTCAAATGAGCAGCCCCTTCTCATTCTCTCTTCTTACTACCCATTCATTCTTAATTTAGGATTTAAATTTCAGTTTTTACTTTGATGCTTTCCCTTTCCCCCAAGGTCCTTGGCTATATGCATGTGTTGGCTTTGCCCCTCTCTAGCTATGGAACCATCATTTCATTACCTTTACTTTCAGTTATTTACTTTGCCTCCTTTTTCCTAAAGCTAAGTAGTGAAACCCTTGTAAGAGTTACTCTCTAGTCAAGTAGGGAAGTTTGCATCATTTGCGGTGCATCCCTCAGGGAAAGTAGAGATACCTACTTATGTGCCTCTCTCTAAC
>NC_056563.1:36114718-36137058 GCF_013358625.1 Macadamia integrifolia | reverse complement strand
ATCGCAAGTCATCGGAAACCTCCGGACGCGTCGGCATGCACCGCCGGAAACCGGCTACCAGAGGAGAGAGAAATTTTTTTTTAAATGCAAAAAAAAAAAAAAAAAAAAAAAAAAAAAAAAAAAAGGCGGCGAGTCATCGCCGGGTCACCTCGGAAACCCTACCGAGTTAACCCGATGTGCAGTGGGTCAACTAATGACCAACTCTGTTTGACTTGATCAAAGGTTGACCGGATCGTTGACCAATTGACCCAGATTTTGACCCGGAATCAATATGCTTGAACCGGATTAGACCGGTTGGCCAAACCGGTTGGTTTGGGAAACTAGATTGATTTTGATCTATTTTTAGTTCTGCAACTTCAAATGACTCGTACGGGCAAACGGTGAAGAATTTTTCACCCTAATTTTTTGCATTGAGTCCAGTTTTCGTGCTCTTCGTTTTGATATATTATGAGCCTAGTTTTGATCAACTTTTATGGTTTGTTTTGTATAAGTTACAAGTATGGGTGGTTAATGATTCTTTATGATTTTCCTATTAATTGGAAGAAATAAAAGAAAATCAACTCATACATTACTTGCATATCAGAATATGAACTTGTTTATTCTTGGTAATGTAGTTCATGCAGTTGCTTATGAATATTTTTTATTCATGCTTAAACAATCCCACTTTTAGCTACCGGAATGAATTTGTAGACTATTACAATAAGATTGGGGGGAATCCACCAGAGTGGTAAAGTTCAATCTTATTGTAATAGAATACAAATAAAAGTCTTCTTTATACAAATCAAAGTCTTCTTTATTTGAAAAGACAGAGAATAATGATTGGTAGCAAAGTTGCTAATGTTCACCCAAAGGTGACATTATCAAAGAAAGGTTAAAGTTAAAGCAAGTGAAAAACAAAATAGGGATTTCTCAACCTAGAAGATGCTGTCCATCCAAAGATGGCTGTACTTTTTGAAAGTTAGAAGAAGTCTCGCAGTAATTACAGATTCTTGAGTGGACTAGTATGTTTTAGACACAAAGGTCAGGTATGTAGTTCCGGTTGACACTCTTGAAGTAATTGATAATTGAGCATTGTAATGTTTATTTTGTTAACAGTTACATGCTTGTTCTTTTACATGTAAATTGATATTTAGTTCATGTTTAAATAACCCACAAATTTAAGCTGCCAGGTGTAGTTGTAAGCTATTGCAATGGAATTGATGGAACCCACAAAAGTAGTAAAATCTAAGATTACTACAATAGGTTTACAACTCAAAGATTTTGTCTTATATTCAAAGACATAGAAAATTGTTAGCAGGAATTAGGTAATATTTGCCCAAAGGCGACATTATCAAAGATAAGCATAAATGCAAGTGTACTCTAGGCAGACCTTAACCTAGAAGTTGTTATGCATCCAAAAGTGATAGTAATTTTTGAAGTTGAAGAGCTCCCACGGTCATTGTAGTTTTTGAGTGAACTAGTGCATTCCAGACCTAAAGGTTGAGATTGTAGTTCAGTTGACACTTTGGTTATGTTTAATGGTTAGTGATGTAATATTGGTTTTTATTGATGTTACATATATTAATTAAATATCGAATGGATTATTCTTCCTTGAGTTGAACCATTAAGCTAATGTCTTTAAGAGTGGCTTGAGAATATAGAGGTCTACATATGTCTCAAAGACCTAGTTTTCTATACTAGGAGAACCAAATAAATAGTTTGGTATTATACCTTTAAAGCAAAGTTTTTTGCCCTAAAAGGTATTGGACAATTGATCAATGGCAATAGGGTGGATGAGGGTTTCATCCACTATGACCATAGGTTATAGGTTTATTTAATGTGTTATTTTTTGTATTCCGATTGGATCAATTCGGATTGGTTGAGTTGGATTATTGTTGATTTTGATCAATCCAATACCAAGTTCTCAAACACTGCCATTGTTCTCTGAAAACATATTTATGAACATTAATTGATAAATGTTTGGTTTCTTTTGTTTTTGGGCCTATGTGAACAAGTTTATATGTATGTCACATTTAACGAATTGTATTCTCCAATAAATGGAATAATTTATGACTGGTCGAACCAAGTGGGAGAATAAAAGTATGGATCTTAAGCTGTTTTATGTGGCTCGACCAGTGGGAGAATAAATTCGGTATACTAGGTTGCTAGTGGGAGAATAAATTCAGTGTACCCTATTGTTTTTCATGCAAAAGAATTATTTGGAGTTTTGCATTGATTTAATATTATCATGATATTGAAGAATTATTTATGGCTGAAATATATAGTAAATACATATTCATGTCATTTTGTACTTGAATGTTTTGTTTGAAACACCCTATGATGGATTAATATATTAGAATTAAACTAAGTGTGAGCTTCCGCACATTTTATGCTACACAGTATATTTCTAGGAAGCTATGAAAGGATTGGATGGAATCCACCAAAGTGGCACATCCTATTATTTCATAGTTTTTCCAAGCGCAGCAAAGTTGGTGACATTTGCCCAAAGGTGATGTTACCCAAGTTAAAGAAAATACATGTATGGAAAGGATTATAACTTAGAGGTTTCTAAACCCACATGTGATAAAAGTAATTGTATTTTCATAGTAAATTTGGATTTACAAGAGGACCAATATATTCTTAGCCCAAAGGATAAAAATGTAGTTACGGTTGTGACTCTTGTGTGTTTTATCTGCTAGATGTACATTTATTGTGCAGTTTATCTGCTAGGTGTACATATTAAATTTTCTAGCCCGGTTATTTGGTGTGTGTGATTCATACCTGAGATTTTTAGGGTTACTTGATCTGGTTTTAGCTCTCAGGGAACCCAAACAGATGTTGTTGCTGAACAAAGCACAACTGAAGGGAAATAGGAACAATTTTATTGCCCTATTAAGTTTATAATGACTTTGGAGTAATTTTGGATTGATTTTATCTTAAATTCTGTTCTCTGAATTATTTATGTACATTTATGCTTCATTTGTTTGTATTATCTCTGATTGTGTAAGAAACACATTAAAGTATACACTTTGTACATATATTCATCTCTAATGTGGAAAACATGATAGGAATGAGTGAAACCCACCAAAGTGGTACATTCAGTTCAATTGTGTGTTTCCCAAGGTAAAGGTGACATTTGCCCAAAGGTGATGTCATCCAAGTTTATCGACAAAGTACTCAAGAGCCATATTTTCTGAGATTGGTGTTATTGAGGTTTTTGATATGCTTGGTTAATGGGAGTTTTATGATCTCATTTAACCAAAGATATCATGGTGGCAAAAGCCAAAGTTTAATGGCAATGCTTAGCCAAGGTAATTGACGATAATCTGTCAGAATTTGTGATGTATGGTGGTATTTAGCCTATGTCCAAAGAAGTGGTGGTTTACCACAGGCGGTTTGCCAAAGTTTGTGATTTATGGTGGTATTTAACCTAAATCCATGGAAGTGGCAGTTAGCCATAGGCAGTATGCCAAAGTAAGATACTAATTCAAGAAAAGGGCAGTTTGCCAAGTGTTGATTAATATCAAAGTTTTCTATCTGTGAGGTTTTCAAGGTAGGCTGATCTTTAGATCAAGAAATGACCTATAAGGAAATGTATGTTTCATGTGATCACAGGTATGATATCAACTCTTTATATATATATATATATGTTTCCAGGCGATTTGGATAATTATATGCCGTATATTGAGGTGTATTTTCTACTATTGTTCAACAGTAGAGATTATTGATTGGATCAAAGTTTGTTTGAGTGGTGTTCAGTCTTGGGATTATTTGGCTAGGAGTCAATGGAAATACATCAGTATCAGTGTAGCCCAAGTGGGAGATTGTTATGATTTTTATGTGGGCTTAACTGATACTGATTGATCCATTGGGCCCAAGCAATTATAGACCCACTCTGATTAGGAAACTCCTAGCTCTTTCCATTGTGAAAGTGGAATAGGGTTTTAGGGATTCTATTATAAATAGAATACTAACAGTCCCTGCAGCCATTACTTTACTTAATGCCTTATTGGTTTTGGGAGCACGGCTTTCTCACAAGAGCAAGTGCACAGAAAGAAAGGAAACCCTAGAATAAGAGGCTGCAGAAGATCTCAGTAGAAGGACTCCACTTGCGTAGTTCGTCATTGTCATCTTCATGGGAGTAATGTTTAACTACATGGGACAGAGGTTCATGATCTATGTTCATGGAACACAGGTACTTCTTTATTCCCATTTATGGTTCATGTCATGGTTGTCCCATTGATTATTATAGATATGGTAAATCTATATGGTTATGTATTTTAAGATGGGATACTTTATTGTTCTGGGTTTAGGGACTACACCTATGATTAATCTTTTATGATTGGTTGATGATTCTTGTATTCTAAACACTATAGGGTTATTCATATGTTTAATATGGTAAAGAATCCCCAACAATTGGTATCACAGCCAACCCTTACAGTGTTAGAATCAAGGAAAATTGATTTTGTATAGGGTTTGTGTCCCAAATCATGAAAATCATAATTTTACTATTAATTAAAGATCTCATATGGGAAAACTTTCTTCACGAAAGTTGTAGAGCATGAGAAGACGATCGCGGCGGTATGCCGCATGTCACCGAAAACCTCTGGACGCGCCGGCACGCGCCGCCGGAAACCGGCTGCCAGAGGAGAGAGAAATTTTTTTTTTTAATTCAAAAAAAAAACGGCGGCGAGTCATCGCCGGGTCACCTCGGAAACCCTACCGAGTTAACCCGGGGTGTAGTGGGTCAACTCATGACCAACTCTGTTTGACTCGGTCAAAGGTTGACCGGACCTGGATTTTGACTCGGAATCAATATGCCTGAACCGGATTAGACCGGTTGGTTTGGGAAAGTAGATTGATTTTGATCTATTTTTAGTTCTGCAACTTCAAATGGCTCGTACAGGCAAACGGTGAAGAATTTTTCACCCTGGTTTTTTGCGTTGAGTCCAATTTTTCGTACTCTTTGTTTTGATATATTATGAGCCTAGTTTTGATCAACTTTTATGATTTGTTTTGTATAAGTTACAAGTATGGGTGGTTAATGATTCTTTATGATTTTCCTATTAATTGGAAGAAATAAAAGAAAATCAACTCATACATTACTTGCATATTAGAATATGAACTTGGTTATTCTTGGTAATGTAGTTCATGCTTTTGTTTATGAATATTTTTATTCATGCTTAAACAATCCCATTTTTAGCTACCGGAATAAATTTGTAGACTATTACAATAAGATTGGGTGGAATCCACCAAAGTGGTAAAGTTCAACTTTATTGTAATAGAATACAAATCAAAGTCTTCTTTGTTTGAAAAGACAGAGAATAATGATTGGTAGCAAAGTTGCTAATGTTCACTTAAATGTGACATTATCAAAGAAAGGTTAAAGTTAAAGTAAGTGAAAAACAGAATAGGGATTTCTCAACCTAGAAGATGCTGTCCATCCAAAGATGGCGGTACTTTTCGAAAGTTAGAAGAAGTCTCGCAGTAATTGCAGAAACTTGAGTGGATTAGTATGAAGTTCCGATTGACACTCTTGAAGTAATTGATAATTGAGCATTGTAATGTTTATTTTGTTAACAGTTACATGCTTGTTCTTTTACATGTAAATTGATATTTAGTTCATGTTTAAATAACCCACAAATTTAAGCTGCCAGGTGTAGTTGTAAGCTATTGCAGTGGAATTGATGGAACCCACCAAAGTGGTAAAATCTAAGATTACTGTAATAGGTTTACAACTCAAAGATTTTGTCTTATATTCAAAGACATAGAAAATTGTTAGTAGGAATTAAGTAATGTTTGCCCAAAGGCAACATTGTAATGTTTGCCCAAAGGCGACATTATCAAAGACATGCATAAATGCAAGTGTACTCTAGGCAGACCTTAACCTAGAAGTTGTTATGCATCCAAAAGTGATAGTAATTTTCGAAGTTGAAGAGCTCCCACTGTCATTGTAGTTTTTAGTGGACTAGTGCATTCCAGACCTAAAGGTTGAGATTGTAGTTCAGTTGAAACTTTGATTATGTTTAATGGTTAGTGATGTAATGTTGGTTTTTATTGATGTTACATGCATTAATTAAATATCGAATGGATTATTCTTCCTTGAGTTGAACCATTAAGCTAATGTCTTTAAAAGTGGCTTGAGAATATAGAGGCCTACATATGTCTCAAAGACCTAGTTTTCTATACTAGGAGAACCAAATCAATAGTTTGGTATTATGCTTTTAAAGCAAAGTTTTTTTTGCCCTAAAAATGTATTGGACAGTTGATCAATGGCAATAGGGTGTATGAGGGTTTCATCACTATAACCATAAGTTATAGGTTTATTTAATGTGTTATTTTTTGCATTCCGATTGGATCAATTCGGATTGGTTGGGTTGGATTAGTGTCGATTTTGATCAGTCCAATACCAAGTTCTTAAACACTGCCATTGTTCTCTGAAAACCTATTTATGAACATTAATTGATAAATGTTTGGTTTCTTTTGTTTTTGGGCATATGTGAACAAGTTTATATGTATATCACGTTTAACGAATTGTGTTCTCCAATAAATGGATTAATTTATGACTGGTCGAGCCAAGTGGGAGAATAAAAGTATGGATCTTAAGCTATTTTATGTGGCTCGACCAGTGGGAGAATAAATTCGGTATACTAGGTTGCTAGTGGGAGGATGTTACTAGTAGAAGGTCAGTATACTAGGTTACTAGTGGGAGAATAAATTCAGTGTTCTATATTGTTTTTCATGCAAAAGAATTATTTGGAGTTTTGCATTGATTTATTATTATCATGATATTGAATAATGATTTATGGGTTCAAATATATAGTAAATTCATATTCATGTCATTTTGTACTTGAATGTTTTGTTTGAAGCACCCTATGATGGATAAATATATTAGAATTAAACTGGGTGTGAGATTCTGCACATTTTATGCTGCACAGTATATTTCTAGGAATCTATGAAAGGATTTGATGGAATCCACCAAAGTGGCACATCCTATTATTTCATAGTTTTTCCAAGCGCAGTAAAGTTGGTGACATTTGCCCAAAGGTGATGTCACCAAGTTAAAGAAAATACATGTATGGAAAGGACTATAACTTAGAGGTTTATAAACCCACATATGATAAAAGTAATTGTATTTTCACAGTAAATTTGGATTTACAAGAGGACCAGTACATTCTTAGCCCAAAGGATAGGAATGTAGTTACGGTTGTGACTCTTGTGTGTTTTATCTGCTAGATGTACATTTATTGTGTAGTTTATCTACTAGGTGTACATATTAAATTTTCTAGCCCGGTTATTTGGTGTGTATGATTCATACCTGAGATTCTTAGGGTTACTTGATCTGGTTTTAGCTCTCAGGGAACCCAAACAGGTGTTGTTGCTGAACAAAGCACAACTGAAGGGAAATAAGAATAATTTTATTGCCCTATTAAGTTTATAATGACTTCGGAGTAATTTTGAATTGATTTTATCTTAAATTCTGTTCTCTGAATTATTTGTGTACATTTATGCTTCATTTGTTTGTGTTGTCTCTGATTGTGTAAGAAACACATTAAAGCATACACTTCTGTACATATATTCTTCTCTAATGTGGAAAACATGATAGGAATGAGTGAAACCCACCAAAGTGGTACATTTAGTTCAATTGTGTGTTTCCCAAGGTAAAAGTGACATTTGCCCAAAGGTGATGTCATCCAAGTTTATCGACAAAGTACTCAAGAGCCATATTTTCTGACATTGGTGTTATTGAGGTTTTTGACATGCTTGGTTAGTGGGAGTTTTATGATCTCATTTAACCAAAGATATCATGGTGGTAAAAGCCAAAGTTTAAAGGTTGTGCTTGTTAAGATTTATTGGCAGTGCTTAGCCAAGGTAATTGACGATATTTTATCAGAATTTGTGATGTATGGTGGTATTTAGCCTATGTCCAAAGAAGTGGTGGTTTACCACAGGCGGTTTGCCAAAGTTTGTGATTTATGGTAGTATTTAACCTAAATCCATGGAAGTGGCAGTTAGCCATAGGCGGTATGCCAAAGTAAGATATTAATTCAAGAAAATGGCAGTTTGCCAAGTGTTGATTAATATCAAAGTTTTCTACCTGTGAGGTTTTCAAGGTAGGCTGATCTTTAGATCAAGAAAGGACCTATAAGGAGATGTATAGTTCATGTGATCACAGGTATGATATCAACTCCTTATATATACGTTTCCAGGCGATTTGGATTGATAATTTTCTATTGTCTGTAACATTAGATAGTTATATGCCGTATATTGAGGTGTATTTTCTACTATTGTTCAACAGTAGAGATTATTGATTGGATCAAAGTTTGTTTGAGTGGTGTTCAGTCTTGGGATTATTTGGCCAGGAGTCAATGGAAAGACATCAGTATCAGTGTAGCCCAAGTGGGAGATTGTTAGGATTTTTATGTGGGCTTAACTGATACCGATTGATCCATTGGGCCCAAGCAATTATAGACCCACTATGATTAGGAAACTCCTAGCTCTTTCCATTGTGAGAGTGGAATAGGATTTTAGGGATTCTATTATAAATAGAATACTGACGGTCCCTGCAGCCATTACTTTAATGCCTTATTGGTTTTGGGAGCACGGCTTTCTCACAAGAGCAAGTGCACAGAAAGAAAGGAAACCCTAGAGTAAGAGGCTGCAGAAGATCTCAGTAGAAGGACTCCACTTGCGTAGTTCATTGTCATCTTCATGGGAGTAATGTTTAACCACATGGGACAGAGGTTCATGATATATGTTCATGGGACACAGGTACTTCTTTATTCCCATTTATGATTCATGTCATAGTTGTCCCATTGATTATTATAGATATGGTAAATCTATATGGTTATGTATTTTAAGATGGGATACTTTATTGTTCTTGGTTTAGGGACTACACCTATGATTAATCTTTTATGAAAGGTTGATGATTCTTGTATTCTAAACACTATAGGGTTATTCATATGTTTAATATGGTAAAGAATCCCCAACATTTTCTTTATTTCAATTGTACACAGACATGGCGAGGGCCTTGGCTGCGCCTGATACAGAGCACGCCAATGGGACGTATGGTCACTACCATTACGACATGAGTGTCCTTCAACAACATGTATCTTTCTTCGATCGAGACAACAACGGCATCATCTACCCTTGGGAAACCTTTGCAGGTAAGGTGTTCTACTAAATTCCTCAATAAACAAGTTATGCAATACATAGCTGAGTCAAGTCGAATCAAATCTGAAATTTCAGGGCTACGTGCAATTGGGTTCAATATGATCGCATCATTGGTGATGGCCATCGGCATCAATGTTCCCTTCAGTTACCCAACCTTGACCGGATGGATTCCATCTCCTTTCTTTCCAATTTATGTTCACAATATACACAGAGACAAGCATGGAAGTGATTCGGGAACTTATGACACTGAAGGAAGGTATGTTCCAGTGAATCTGGAAAACATTTTCAGCAAGTATGCACGTACAGTTCCTGATAAATTAACGTTTGGGGAGATATGGAACATGACTGAAGGCAACAGGGTAGCCTATGATTTCTTTGGCTGGTTCGTTCCTAATCTCTGTTTTTTTTTTTTTTTTTTTAATAAAGATTCCATCTGAAATTTCTTGAAAGGTTTTTAAATTTCTTAATTTTCTTGGGTTTTTGATAGGATTGCAAGTAAACTGGAATGGGCAGTTCTGTATGTGCTTGCAAGAGATGAAGAGTGTTTCTTATCCAAAGAAGCTGTGAGGCGCTGCTTTGACGGTAGCTTATTTGATTACTGTGCTAAGATGCAGAAAGGAGCTGTTGATAAGATGGGATAATCTAATGTACAGCTACTTCATATCTCAGGCTCTTACCTGCTCAGATTTGTAGCTTCACGGTTCCAATAAACAAATGAGAGATCACTGTAATATAGCATCATCCTCTGTTTTTAGGAGTTTGCCATAGCCACATCTTGATACTTCACATGAGTGGATCTTTGCCTGAACCATATAAGTATCCACATTAAATTGATAGAAGTTCATAATAATAGGAGACATGACTGAAAGACCCTTTTTCCTCTAAGATGGTCGATAAGATAAGGAATGGATTCGTGAAATCCAGTTGCTTAAGAAATTTGAGAACCCTTAAATAACCCTCTTTTATAAGAAAGACGTTCTCATCTTATAAGTTTTTAATTTAAATCCTTTGTACATAAATTTTAAATTTTTTTTATTTATTTATCAAGATAATATCATGGAACAATGTATCAATTTGCCATCCATATTTTGATCTGTATCTCTGCAAGGTGGTTAATTTTTTTGCTTCTCTCCTTCATTGGAGATGATTTTTTGTCTAAGCAATTGGTTTGTAAGGTTATAAATAAAAAAAGAATAATGGTTTTTTGTTGATAGGGACAAATATAAATGTTCTTGATTACGTCAATTGATGAATTTTTTCCTTCCCTGAAAAAAAGGTTAAAAAAGGATGTTGCTTTGCTCCAGTTCTAAGTTGTACTAAATTTCGTCTAATTTTTTCAAAGAAAAAATAATATATTAAAAAGAAGAAGAGGATAGCGATACAGTCAAAACAATAAAAAATTGGGAGGATATATCAAGGCTAGGGATATAAATAAATACTCGAAAATCCTAGGTTTTGATCAATTATTATTTAATCTATTTAACTATTCGATGTGATAATAAAATATCCGGAATCTGTTTACGAAAGAGAATTAGAATTTCATTTCATTCTACGTATCCAGTTGAATAAACAAATTGAATTTGGAGAGTGGATTAATAAACAAATTCAAATTTGGATAGTACTTTATTTTGTTTGAATTCGATCTGTTTACATCCCTAATCAAGACCCTGGGGACGAAACAAACTTCGTTTATTAGAATTATGGACTAATTAACCACATTAGAATGTAATTCTTCCTTTCCTTTAGGCATGTTTTCTCTTGTTTGTTTTTAATATTTTCATTTAGAAGACTACACTTAGAAGTATACAATCGATTCTAATTTTAGAAGAAAAGAATAGTGAAAAATACATGGCTACCGACTTTTGGGTTTTTTCTAGTGGGGCTTGCTAGTTGGTGGTGGTGGTGATGACAATAGCGGGAGCGGCGGCAATGTGGTTGTATCAGCAGACATCAGTGCTGGTAGTGGCAGCGACGCCCTTGCAGGGTGGTGGACATGATGTTTGTAGAAGCAGAGGTAGACGGAAACTAGGGTACAAATGTCAAAAATGTAAGTGAGAGGGGGAGAGACATTGTTTTGGGTATTTTTGTAATACCCAAACTCGATTTAGTAATTCCATTTAATTATCACAAACATCAAATGGGTAATATTGTACATGAAAACCTGATTTTGTGTAATCTTAGAATTTTCCAAAAGAATAAGTCTCTTTCGGGATAGTGTTTTTATGGCTAAGCTCATTGGTTGCTTTTGCCTTCAAATTGTGTATAGTATTTAATAGAGTAAGTCTCTATTAAACATCAATATTTCTTGTGTACAACTCTTTCAATATCTTTTTTCTTTTAATAGTTTTAGTTAATTTATAATATATAAAAATAAGAAAGTTTTCTTAAACGCATAGAGACGATTCACCCACCATCTTAGTTTTCTTAAATGCATAGAGGACAATTCACCCACCATCTTAATTTTCTTAAATGCATAGGGGACGATTCACCTGCCATCTTAATGTTCGCAAACCCTTTTAGGGTTTTAAGTAGAGGTGTCAATACTTAAATCAAACCCATTAAACTGACCCAAACCAAGCCGATTGAACCCGGACCAAACCGAACTGAAGGCTATTGGGCCAGTTTTGGTTTGGGAGACTATAACCCCACCAACAAATCGAACCCGCATTAAAAACTGAATGAACCAGAAACCAAACCGAAATCAACTTGAAACCTAGATCAAAACCAAAATAAATTGATAAGAAACCGAAGAAATCCAAAATTCATTAAAAAAAAAATCAAAATTTACATAGTTTTTGTATTGAAAATCAAACTCAAATTGGACAAAAAACCAAAACCAAACACAACAAAATCTAAACAAATTGAAATTGAAATTTTCTTATTGATTTGATTTCGGTTTCACCATTCGCACATTGAAACCGATTCAACCCAGATTGAAACTGGGCCAAACTAAACCGAACCATTGACACCCCTAGTTCTAAGTCGTGCCACCGATTTCTCTCTTTTAGATTGTAGTTTGTTGTTTTTTCATAACATTCAGATGTATCAAGAGAATAGCATGAAACAAAGGTTATTACCGATCTGATCTTATCTATCGCATATCCATTTCAGCTTCACAACTTTTTCTCGAAAAAGTGGTTCGATTGATGAGATTTGGTATGATACTTATGTGATCATATTTCTTCTTGAAACTTACTGATTTGACCCTATAAGGGGGACCACACCACCCAAATTCCATATTATGAAATCCCATTCTTGTAGTTGGGTTAAAAAGGAACCTTTGGAGTCGTCTCTTACAGTACAATACAGGTTCAAATGAATCAAATGAATCAAATGAATCAACCTCCAAGATGTATCAACATTTTAGACCTTCCAACATATTAATCCAACGTTCAACAACTGCTTTTCAAAGTTCAAAGAGTGCAAGTAACAACAACCCTCGAATGCATTTCGAAATCACACTTCTTTCCTCATAGCCATAGAATCCTTATATAGCCATGGAGGTCTGGTGTTTAGAGAGAGAGAGAGAGAGAGAACACAAGATTAGCAAATGGCAACAGAGCCATCATCGACCGACGCATTGGAGACAGTGGCAAGGCAAGCGCCTGTAACGGCTGAACGATGGGTCCGGAGCGACTTGGAGCAGAGCCTCCCCAAGCCCTGTAATTTTTTTTTTTTTTTTTTTTTTTTTAAATGCTATAGATCTTGTCTCCTCCTCTGCTTCACAAGCAACTGGGTTGTAGTTCATGGTGACCTCTTTTTATTTTTAGCTTTTCAATTGTAAACAGACATGGCAAGGGCTTTGGCTGCGCCAGATACAGAGCACCCCAATGGGACGGATGGTCACAACCATCACGATTTGAGCGTCCTTCAACAACATGTAGCTTTCTTCGATCAAGACAAAAACGGTATCATCTATCCTTGGGAAACTTATGCAGGTAAGGTGTCCAACTAAATTCCCCAATGAACAAGTTGTGCAAGATATAGCTGAGTGAATTGATTAAATCTGATATTTCAGGAATGCGTGCAATTGGGTTCAATATGATCGCATCATTGGTGTTGGCCATCGGCATCAATGTCGTCTTCAGTTACCCAACCTTGCCCGGATGGATTCCATCTCCTTTCTTTCCGATTTATGTTCACAATATACACAGAAACAAGCATGGAAGTGATTCGGGAACTTATGACACTGAAGGAAGGTATGTTCCAGTGAATCTGGAGAACATTTTCAGCAAGTATGCGCGTACAGTTCCTGATAAATTGACGTTTGGGGAGATATGGAACATGACTGAAGGCAACAGGGTCGCCTATGATCTCTTTGGCTGGTTTGTTCCTAATTTCTATATATGTTTTAAAGATTCCATCTGAAACTTCTTTGAAGGTTTTATGAATCTCTAATTTTCTTGGGTTTTGATAGGACTGCAAGTAAGGTGGAATGGGTAGTTCTGTATGTGCTTGCAAGAGATGAAGAGGGTTTCTTATCCAAAGAAGCTGTGAGGCGCTGCTTTGATGGTACCTTATTTGAATACCGTGCTAAGAGGCAGAGTGGAGCTGATAAGATGGACTAATCTATAAATGTATAAAGTATTGAATTAAAATATTTTTGTAAAGACATTTCCATGTCTCAGCTGCTCATATTTGCAGCTATATGGTTCCAATAAACAAAAAAAGATATGAAGTGTATTTAAGTACTATATTTGATCACTAGAACCTGGTCTATGTAGTTGTGGCGTTAGTATGGGCCGCGGGACTAATCAGGTTAAAAGCCTGAATACCCGTCGATAGCCAAAAAAAATAAAAATAAATAATAATAATAAATAAATAAATATTGCTATAGCATCATCGTCTCTATCTTGATACTTCACCTGAATGGATGTTTGCCTGAACCATGAGAATCTGAGGCACTGTTTGATAATGTTTCTGTTGTTTCTGTGTCAAGAAACAGCAGAAATCGCTATTCATGTTTTTGGACCAAAAAATAGATTTTTTGGTGTTTGATAAACTTGCTTCTCGAAACGGTTTTTGCAGACATAATGCCACTAAAAAACCCAATAGTATCATCGGATGCTGAAAAGGGAGAGAGGGGTCAGTTGCTTCTTTTTTATTTTAAATAGTTGAGAGATTAATCAAGCACAACAACCCTTTTTTTTTTTCTTTCAAATTCGTTTCTATAAACGACGAAACAAGTTGGACTTGTTTTGTCAAAGTCGTTTTTAGAATTGTAGATAGGCATAAATTTTGATTTATGTTTCTAGAAATGAGTGAAACGGAACAACTTTATCAAATGCTTTCTTAGGTTGTTTCTCCATTTTTTGAAACAAGAAAACGCAGAAACGACAGAAACAAAACGTTGTCAAACGGTGCCTAAGTTGAGTCAAATTGGTTGAAGTTTCACATTTAATTTGGATCTGAAATGATCCATTACTGTTTATGATCCAACTCATTCCATTGGAGGCCTTTCAGGGAATGTAGTATAAGGAATTGGGAAGCTTAAATGTTCTCATGGCAGTAGGAAGTCCCAAGAGGCTGGTCCACTGTGATCCAACCATTCCCCATATACGATAGCCCTCACTGATCAGCATTTTCCTCTGCTCAGCTTTGAACTGTTGCACTGTCTTGCCATTGTCCTCACAACTCCTATATTATGTATAATGACAACACTATTAATGACTAATCTTGAGATATAGAAAGGGAGAAAGGAAGAGAATTGAGAAAAGAATCTAAATTTTATTTAATTAAGTGGAAGGATAGAGTTTTACTAACCTTAGCATGAGACCAGACCACCCTGTGTAACCAACTTTAAAGAGGTTGTCAGTAGTGGGATCCCTTAGGTGCTCTCCTTTTGAAGATATTATGAAGATCTTCATCCCTTTCCCTTTTATCTGTTTGAAGAGGTTCAGTGAGTGCTCAAGAGCTGGAGCTTTCCTTTCCCACACCCATTTTTCAAAAGAGGTAATGTTATACTTCTCCCCCCTGAACAAAACGATTAACCAATATCAGTAAAAATATTATTAATGGGGTTGTCTAAATGACATCTTTATAGTGGAATTTTTTTTACTGCTATCGGGCCTGCTTGCAGCCAAAGAAATTAAATCTCGAAGGGCATTTGGATGATACAAAAACCCAAGAGGATATTTGTGAACACAAGATGTCATTGACTGCAAACTAAGTAGTTGTAACTTATTTTGGATTATCCGGTGTTTTATTCCTCAAAGTTAAGTCAGGGGTTAAATAAAATTTCAAAATAATTTGAAGTGATTTACCATTATGTAAGTTATCAAGATTTTTCATTGTCTTGACACATTTTTTTAATACAAATGTAGTAGGGTATGATTTTACCCTTACTAAAAATAGCAAAGAAATATTACCCGCTAGTGCAGATACACACTAGCGCTCACAACCAATTGGAGGGCTGACATTAACATCTTCAGAGTGGGGGGAGTATAGTCTTTCCTTACCCATGTGTTTAGGCATATAACTGTGCCAACGAGTAGTGTTCTTTCTTTCATAAGTCCTATATGGATTGGTGAGTGTTCTATTGGACAGGATATTTAATGTACACCCACGCACATGAAATGCTGATGTGATAGGTAAATCACTCTTGGCTAGGTTGGTACACAATCAGGGAGGTGCATATGGTCTGGTTATAGATGGGCCTTCGTATCTCAGCCAAGCCCATCTCATCCCATCCCATCCCATCCTGGCCTAGAAGCCACCCACAGGCCTTACTCGTCGATAGGAGTTCATATTAGGTTTTCGTTCTCACATGGACCTATGACGGACATGTGGATTCCACTAAGACCAAAGTCTAACATAGCGAAGAGAGTGACTTAATTAATGAAGTCCACATGTTCGTCATATTTCTGTAAACAGATCACGAGTCAATGATATATTAATTGCTTTGATTGTGATCTAGATACTGCTTAAAACGGTGGGATCCCATG
This sequence comes from Macadamia integrifolia, assembly GCF_013358625.1. Lineage (NCBI taxonomy): Eukaryota > Viridiplantae > Streptophyta > Magnoliopsida > Proteales > Proteaceae > Macadamia > Macadamia integrifolia. Next base: position 36,120,961 of record NC_056563.1, on the reverse strand, counting down.
TGAAAACCTGATCTGAACTCCTTTTGATTAGCTAAATTAAAGATCTATAAAGAGACTGGGAAAGATTGAACTACCATGATAAAATCTGGGAAGTAAAGCAATTGAGAATAAAGTAGAGAGTTCGATCTACCCATTACGATGCTTCTTGAAATAAGGAACAGTGGAGAGGAGGGTATCATCAACATCGAAAACCCAGGCATCCTTGCCATCTCCAGTCAACTTGAAGGTGGTGCTGAGATAGATAGTGCATTCCTCGATTGCTTTCGCGGAATCCACCTTAAACTGAGTGGAGCTCATGTATTTGCCGATGTAATCTGTGCATTCTTCTGGAACAACCTCGAAGTTGCGAATGTTGTGGAGCTCCACATTAATCCTCCAAGCTTCACAGTAGTTCTTGAGGGTTATCTTCATCCCATTTTTGTTCTTCACTATCCTCTGGTTCAAGATGTTCCAATCTGCAACTGCTACCCCAACAAGTAGGCTACAGATCAAGCTCAGCAATAAGCCCAGATGTCTTCCCATTTTCTTCTTCTTCTTCCTATTCCCGATTACAATGACAAAAAAAAAAGAGGGGGGTGAACAGGAGAAGGGAGCCTTGGGTCTTTATATTACTGGGCTTTCCTTTAATTGAAATCGTTGGATGAGATGATGATGGTTTGAAGATTGAAATAACCCCACAATGCACATGGGTGGTGGCAGGCATGTGGGGTCTCTTGATTGTATATCATATCCTGCACAGCCCACACAGCCCATTAGAGTTCACGTGATATTATTATTAGTTATTGAGGAAATTATGCCTCTCTCTCTCTCACACACTCTCACAGAAAATATACGTGAATCCAAAAGTTTGAATGAATTATGATTTTTCCCCTATAGTTTGAAAAATTCTTATAATTACGTTCAATCCATTAGTTACTGTGAAATTAGAACTATTAGTTGATGATGTCACCTTATATGATGCATCTTAATACCAAAAATACCCTTATATTAAGGTGAACTTACTAATACACCCTTCCTTAAAAAAACAAAAGGAAAGAACGTTATATTTCGTTCTTCTTCTTCAACTTAGTTCTTTTGCAACCTTATTTCAAAAGCCTTCTACAAATCCATGGTCACTGATTTGACGAAGTTGATGTGAACGCCAGAGGCCGCGATGCTTACTGGAACATTCAAGACACATGAAGATGCCATATGCTACCAAAGCCCACTGAGGGTTCTTCTGAGAGGCAACCATTGATGTCCGATCCTGGGGAGCGGTTCACACTTAACCGACCACGACTTTGGGGTTGGATTACAGATTCACTCATTCTCTGTGTTCTAAAGACCTCGCTCTCTTCTCTTTGCTTCACCTCTCTCTCTCTCTGTTACCGCTCATTCTTCCTACTTCCAATTTCAACTTCCATCTTCCATCTTCAAAATTGCTTCTTCTTCCCGGGGTTTCCCTTCTCTATGAATTATAATAGTTTAAATCGGAAGGGGGAAACATAAAAGCTTCGACTGGTTCGATTCACAAGGAAGAAAAGAAAGAAAGAAAGAAAGAGAGAGAGAGAGATGTAATCTAGTGATTGTGAGCCATGATTGTATGTTTGAAAGATGGTTTATGTTTGAATATAAATAAATATTTAGGGTAAACATGTAAGTGATAGAGCAATGTAGTTCAATGTGTCTTGGGCAACAACATTAAGTCACTAAAGCAACAAAAGGGAAATGATTTGAAATCACCTCCCTTCAATGATTGCCATTGTTCAATATAAAACACAATCCACGACTGTAAACCACTTGCTGACAGCACCTATAAGTAATTATAATTTTTTTTTTTGACAAAATCAAATTTCTTTTATTAAAAATTAAAAGGGAATTTAATAGTGTTGATTTCATCATCATATGGGAATTAAATAGCCTGCAATCAAACTAGATTTGCACAAGAACAATTAACTATCAAAACTATAATTTTTTTTTGTCTCAAATATTGATTATTAATGTCATTTTTTTTGGGCAATAGATCAATAGATTAGTACAAATTATACATATGAATGATTGCATCAAATTAGGTTTTTTCACAATGATGTTTGCATAAAACCCCTTAATCTTCCCTAAATTAAAAATGACAAATTTTTGATATGAGTAATGTAAGAAACCCCATCCATTATACATAATCAATTGAATGCATTTGTCTCATCGTACTTTGTTCTCTTATTTACACATGTATTTATAATATATTATTTGTTTATTATACTTCATGCTTCAAAAATGTATTGTGCATATATCCTAAGTCTTTTCTTACACATGACAATTTCGATGTGTAGTTTTTGCGTATTTTACATTTCTCAGATATGATACAATACATCTCTTAAAATCACCTATTCGATATAATACCTGATAATGATACTTTAAACATTGATTTGAATCTTCCTAGGATTTTCACCACCATGTGGCTTGAACTCCACAACATGAATGTTATTGCCTTTGTTTTAGTAACCTTCTTTTGAGTCCTTAAAATGAGATTTCTTCTCAATTTGAGGGTGTCAAGCAACTCTTTCAATGTTTGGGTTTCATTGTTGTGCTTCAACTGATAATCGTTCAAAAATGAGAAAACTTACAAATTATAATTGAATTATAAAACTAATTTAATATAGTTTCACTGGTTGCAACAATATCATAGGCATATTAACCTTCTTTTGTTCTTGATCAATAACTGCCTTGTCATCCACCATCTTGTACTCCACATATTGATTGATTAGAATGAGTAAACTAACTGGCTAGAAGAAGATTAAAATGAAAATAGTGATCAATAGTGAAGGTTATATTTGAAACAAATGTCCAAATTAAAGAAGTTTCACATCCAAATCAAACAAAATGGTGGGGTGGGTATGGAAGAAATTTATTTTAAAAAAAGAAGGTAAAAAGGGTTTGGAAGAAATGAGTGGAGGAGCCATTCAGGGAATGTAGTATAAGGAATTGGGAAGCTTAAATGTTCTCATGGCAGTAGGAAGTCCCAAAAGGCCTGGCCACTGTGATCCAACCATTCCCCATATACGATAGCCCTCACTGATCAGCTTCTTCCTTTGCTCCGTATTGTACTGTTCCACTGTCAAGCCATTCTCCCCATAACTCCTATATATTATAAATTTATAGTGAGAGACATTACTTATTGACTAATCTAGGGAAACATAGAAAGGGAAAGTAAGAGGATTTTAGAAATTAATCTAAGTTTTGTTAAATAATGGGGAAGGATAGAGTTTTATATACTAACCTCAGTATGAGACCAGACCACCCTGTGTAACCAACCTTAAAGAGATTGTCAGTTGTGGGATCTCTGAGGTGTTCTCCCCTTGAAGAGATTAAGAAGATCTTCAGCCCTCTCCCTTTTATCTCATTGAAGAGGTTCATTGTGTGCTCAAGAGCTGGAGCGTTCCCCTCCCACACCCACTTTTCAAAGGAGGTAATGTTAAACTTTTCCCCTCTGAACAAAAACAATTAACCAAAGTCAGTAAAAAAATATTTAATATTGTATGATACATTTGCCACATTATTGTTCTTCAACACCACACCACCATTTTCCATTTTGATTATTCTAAGATATTTGGAATTATTGTATCCTATTATCTCATAGAATATTCAAAATGGTAATATAATATCAGACCAGCTTATTAACTTACGGAAACCAAAAAAATCCATCTTGTTTTATGCTCATGTGTACTCTCTCATTGGCACCCACGTTGGTATAAGAGCGGCACAGCCAAGAACCATTCTTTTCCTTATTACTAAAAGGGAATTGGAGAAGTGCAACGATGGACAAAGCTTTTTATCCCCAATAGCCTTTGTGTGACTGTGTTTGTGACACAAAAGACATGCAATGACCAGTATGCCCCTACTAGATATAGGTGTGCACCCCTCTGTGGTTGTGTGGGTGAATCGATGAGGGGACCTGTCGCGGACAGAAGATATTGTCTCATGAATAAGATAGGAAACACGCTCTCTGTTCAAAAGACCATGTTCCTGTGTCCAGACATAGGGATGCAAAATGACCATCATGTCCCTCTTGGTTGATGTCCATACACCCCTCTCATTTACCGGGGTGCTAGAGCAGGGGCCACGCTCCCATAGAGAAATCATTTTCCAAATAAAAAAAATTGAGAGACTGAGAAAGACGATCTACTGTGATAAAATCTGAGAAGAACCACAGGAGGATCTGACAAAAGGAAGGAAGTGGAGCCCAGATCAGCTCTCCCTAGTGCAGGATCTGATCTGGGCTCAAGAAAATGTGGTAACTAGTGGAAGCAATTTAGAAGAAAGAAGAACTCTACCCATTACGGTGCTCCTTGAAGTAAGGAACAGTGGAGAGGAGGGTATCATCGACATCAAAAACCCAGGCATCCTTGCCATCACCAGTCAACTTAAAGGTGGTGCTGAGATAGATGGTGCATTGTTCAATTGCTATCTGAGAATCCACCTTGAACTGAGTGGAGCTCATGTCTTTGCCGATGAAATCTGTGCATTCTTCTGGAACAAACTCGAATTTACGGATGTTGTGAAGCTCCACATTCAATCTCCAAGCTTCACAGTAGTTCTTGAGGGATATCTTCAACCCATTATTGTTCTTCATTATCCTCTGGTTCAAGATGTTCCAGTCTGCAACTGCTACACCAACAAGGATGCTACAGAAGCCCAGCAACAAACCCAGATTTCTACCCATCTTCTTCTTGATCAAAAGACAAAAGGAGAGTGGTGAGAGAACAGGAGAAAGGAGCCTTGGGTCTTTCCTTTAAATTGAAATCATTGAATGGGATGATGATGGTTTGAAGATTGAAACAAACCCACATGGGTATAGTGGCCGGCAGGTGGGGTCTATTACTTGTATATCAAATGGAGTTCACGTACTATTACTTGTGTGACATTGAAATTAAATGTTAATTATGGAAGTCATCTTTATCTCATTAATGTTTAATGGGAAATAAGGGATGATGACAAACCAACGGAAAAGAAATTGGAGGCATGTTTGGCTTCTCCTTCCATGACCAACTTTAAATTTCCTTCTTATCCTTCATTCTCATATCGTCTCAGCAGAATGTAGATTTATCTAAATATATATATATACATATATATATATAGTCATATGGGTCACTGAGAATGCATAAATATCAATATGGATGGGATTCTTGATTACATTGAGGTAAGATATAATTTTATGAGTTCCTATGTCTAAGCATAAGAACTACACGATCAGGTAACGTTATTATTTTCATTTTTTTTTTTCAATTTTTTATAGATAAAAATTATTGTTGCAAGATTAATTTTGTTTTCATTTGCCAGATGGAAAGAATTCTCCTTCTATACTTTATCAATAAATTTGTTTTCAACTATTTATTTTTCTTATTAAATTCAGTAATTTTTTGTCAATAAACTAGCATTTTGGTCAGTATCTTAAATTAGTCTTGTTTTTTTAGGGAGTTGTTTGAGATTTTAAATGTAACCGCAAGCGTACGGATCAGTGTAACTACAGGTCGAACTCAGGGAGAGTAGCCACTTTAGTTATTTTTTCTTTTAATAATGCGAAAGTGAACCTATTAATGGTTGTGATCTAATTCTAACTATCGTCCTAAACATATGTATCTAAAATAACGTCTTAACCATTCGTCATCTAAGAACTTAAAAACGCAAGCCACACAATTAAAATTAAATAAACAGACAAGTGAAAATAAACAACCCACACAATTAAAAAAAAAATATATATATATATATATATAGGAAAAAAATGCTGAAATAAAAATAAAGTAAAAGAAATGGGAGAAAGCTAGAGAGAGACTCACAAGTAAGTTTTTCTACTTAGCCCGAGGGATGCATCATAATATGAGTTTCCCTACTTGATCAGAGAGTCACTCTTACAAGGATTACTCTACTTCGCTTTAGGGAAAGGGAGACAATTCAAATAAAAACAATAAATTGATGGTTCTATGGCTAGGAGGGGCAAAGCCAACACATGCACTAGCCATGAACTTTGGGGGAAAGGGATAGCAATAATGTAACGACTGAAATTAAAATCCTAAATTAAGAAAGAAAGAGTAGTCAGAAGAGGGAATGAGAGGGGGGAGAGAAGACTACTGAAGGAGCCTACTTACTTGAATCAATGCTTGAACTTGAAAGCTTGGATGATTTGAGATACTACTAGTACTAAAAATCAGATGTGGAATAAACTAAATTTGAAATTTTTAGTACTAAAGAAAACAAATCTTGAAAAAAAAC
>NC_056563.1:36101064-36114698 GCF_013358625.1 Macadamia integrifolia | reverse complement strand
TTTGGTCTTGTCTCATTCCTTCTACAAGTCTTCTTTAAGAAAAGAAAGAAACTAAAATAAAATTAAATCTTGGTAAAAATCCTCATTCTCTGAGATATTGTGTGAGGAAAGAGAGAATCTGTTTCCAAAATTAACAAATTCTATTCTTTCCTTACAATATTCACTAATATCTTGCAATCTTGATTAAATCAGAAAGAAATCTCTGCATTGCATCTTCAAGATCTTGTGAGGTGGCAAGGAGAGAAAATAATCTTCAAAATTTTGTAGGAGAGAGGATGTGGTACCAATGAGTGGGTTTCACCTTTAGACTGGTTCTTGATTCACTTTAAACACTTTCTCTTGTAGATTTGGAAACTAAAGAAAAATAAAAGTAGTACTATCCAAAGTGGAGCAAAATGTACACTTATATCCCTAAGATTTCACACATTATTGTGCTCATCAGGAGTCAAATGAAAAATTTAGCTCATTAAGCTTTTTGGGTACACGGTGGAAGGTGCGTGAATTGGCCTTTTGCAGTATGCGCGAGTTGTAGGACGCTTTGATATATCGGGTGTAGGATGTGCTTCCATCCCCTTACCGATTCTCTTTCATTTTCCATAATATTCAATGTTGTGTTGTAAGATGTTGAACCCAAGGGGGTAGCGCAGTTGGTGAACAATGAACTTGGTACGAGCCATAAATTCGGATGTCTTAAGTTCAAATCCCACTAAGCACACCTTGGGCCACTCACACGGGGCTGTTTAGTGTTCTTCACTGCTTTCAATGAAAATTGAATGGTTCTCATTCAACCCCAGTATAACCCGGTCTATGAGGTTGTGGGGTCAGTATGGGCCCATGGGACTAGTCAGGCCGAAGGCCTGGATACCCATGTTAGCAAAAAAAATAAAAAGTGTTGTAAGATATTGTAATAAATGTTATAGTTGAAAGAAATTCCACCTCCTCTTTTTCTTTCTGTCCAAATGACAACTCCACATGTGTATATAAAATTTGACAAATTTTCATAATTGTTCTTTGTCTTATTTTTTATAAGTTTTTAAGATAAGGGTATAGAAGAGTTTCTAAAAATAAGTTAAAAGTCTCATTGTCATGTACATTCTGAGTATATATATGAAATGAAACTATTATTCCTCATTGAAAAAAAAATTATGTCATATACTAAAAGGGCAAAAGAATAAGATTTCACATTATTTAACCCCCTTAAAATTAAAGTGTTAATAGAAAAATCCCTTTAAGAATAAGATTTCACATTATTTAACCCCTTAAAATTAAAGTGTTAATAGAAAAATCCAGAAGAGAGATTATCCAGGGGTCTCAATTTAATGGACAAACTATAAATGATCTTATACCTTTCTATTTTTTGATAGTCGATCTTATACTTCTTCAGTTGAGAGTTGAGAGTTGAGAAAATCCATTCCGATTTCCTTGTGTCAATTAAATAAACTCATTTTTACCAAATTTTATTATACGAAATCATATTAAATAGAATGGTCATATGAATTTAATTAATTAATTAATGAGAGAAGATTCTCTATCTAACAACGCGGCCTCTGTGCTAATACAAGGCCAATCACAACCTGCATGGGAGCATCAATTGGGTGTGGGATTTTTCAAAGTCAAAAGGACAAGGCAGTCATTTCCCTCCATTTATGTCTTGATAGAGGCGCCACACTGCCTTGCTAGGTTCTTTTTTCCCCACTCTTTATTTTGGAATTACAAATCAAAAGGATATGCATGTAAGAATACCAATATAGATGGGATTCTTGATTATATTGAGGTGAGAGTAATTTTCTGAGTTATGTCTAGGCATATTAATCACGCGGTTGGGTAGCATTATTTTTTTCAATTTTTCGTTGATAAAATTATTACAATAAGATTAATTTTGGTTGAGATTTTGAAATTTTGGTTTTCATTTGCCAGATGGAAATAACTGTGCCTAACTATACTTTATTAATAAATTTGTTTTCAACTATTTCTTTTTCCTGTTAAGTAGAGTAAAGTTTTGCAAAAAAACCTAGCATTTTGGTCACTATCTTAAACTAACCTTGTTTTGTTAGGGAGTGTCTGGATGACACCTCCATATGTGTATTTAAATTTTTTCACACATTTTCATAACTATCTTTTGTCTTATTTTTATAAGTTTTTAAGATAAGGGTTTAAAAGAGTTTTTAAAAATAAGTTAAAAATGTCATTCTCATACTAAATCATATTATACTAAAATGGAAAAAAAATAAGATTTCAAATTATCTAACACCTTAAAATTAAGGTGCATGTCAATAAAAAAATCTCTTTAATTAAAGAGACATTATCCACGGGTCTCAATTTAATGGATAAACTATATATGATCTTATACTTTTTTTTTTTTTTTGATATTTAATCTTATACTTCTTTAGTTGAGACTTGAGAAAATCCATTTGGATTTCCTCGTGTCAATTAAATAACTCATTTTCACCACATTTTATTGTACAAAGTTATCGATCCTTACCGATATTAGATAGACTGGTTACATGAGTTTATTTTAATTAATCAATATTAATGGGAGAAGGTTCTCTATCTAACAAAGTGGTCTCTGTGCCAATGCAAGACCAATCACAACCTGCGTGGAAGCATCAATTGGGTGTGAGATTTTTAGAAGTCAAAAGGACGAGGCTGTCATCTTGCCTCCTTTTGTGTTTTGATAGTGGCACCACAGTGCCAGGTTCTTTTTCCCTTAATTTATTATTTGTTACTCTTTATTTTAGAATCACAAATCAAAAGGCTAAGTTGAGTGGTGGAGTGCATGATTTCTGCAGTGTGAAGCATTAAACAATCTTTCTGAAATGAGTATGGGATCTGTCTACCGTGACTTGTGAGTGTGGGTGAAGGGGTTGGGCTCAAATGAATATTTAGTTTGTTCTCTATGGAGCAACCCGGCTATATATGTATATATATGTATATATATATATATATATTTATTTATTTATTTATTTATTGGAAGAGAATAAGGGGAAACGATTTCCATAAAACATATTACAAAGAAGAGGAAAAAATAGCACTGCTATTCAGGTTGCAGCCAAGTAGCTACAATGACCCCTACTAGTAGTCAAAGAAATAAATAATTCCTTTTCCCTTAGCATTGACAAGTACTCTTCTAAGTTTTAGTATTTTCTATTTCCTTTAAAATTTCATTTCTTTGGCTGTCATAGGGGTTGCAACAACCTGGACAACAACTTAATTTTGTTCGAGCAAATACCAATTCCTCGTAATAAAGAGTTAAGAGGATAAAAGCTTTACTCTCCGCCTAAAAAAAAAATCCTTCTTGAAATCATTCATCAACTCAAGTTTTCTTCCTTTGTTTTATTAATAAATATATTTGTCCCTTATTTTAAGATGGCAATTAATTATTGCAATAAATTTAATTTCGGTTGAGATCTCTAAAATTCCGCTTTCATTTTCCAGATGGAAATAATCATGCCTGCTATAATTTATCAATATATTTGTTTTCAACATCTTCTTCTATCTTGGTCAAATTCATTAAATTTTTGCAAAAAAAAAACCATCATTTTGGACCATATCTTAAATCGACATATTTTAGTCGTGGGAGAGTCTTGTTGTCATTGTAATTTTTAAAATTTTTTTTTTTAATATAACATATATTTTCTAGAGAGAGTAAATTCTGTCATTTTACATAATAATTACATTAAATAGTTTATTTTAAAAAAAAATTGTTTTCTACTCTTGCATTAAATAACTTTGAGAAATAAAATAAGGGAATTGAACATGATCAACTCTACCTATCAATCGTAGTTCACACCCAGCTGTGTCGCGGCAGCTGTCTTTTCATACCTAATTGTGTCTAGCATTCCTACACTAAATGGGCAAAGTTCTTTCTCCCAAAAGAAGGTTACAATTTCTTAATTCACCAAATTACTGACAACAACTTATTCCTTTTGATTAAAGGGACATTAAGTAAGGATATGACAAACTCCAAAATGCATCAAAATCTTTGACTAAAGCTTATTTTATTTGGTGAGAAAATTGATTCCATTTCCTTGCATAACATATTTATTGGTGGGAACCCAATTGTGCAACGAAAAATATCGGATTGGGTATCTCTTACATTTGGAACCATCATACATAAATAAATTATTTGAAAACGAAATGGTTTATCTTAGAACCACAATCAAAGTTTCTCCTTCAAATAATAGTTATTCCAGGTTTTAGCAACTGTAGGATTTAAATCCTTTCAACACTTTGAAATAGCAATTCACGTTCAATTAGAGAGGAGAAATCCACCATTAAATTATAATGTTTCATAAACCCTATTTTTCTCCTTCACACACTCACATTCTCTCACAAAGAGAAAGGGAGGGATAAAGAAAACTTGGGAAGGGAGAGAAGAGCATCAAAAAACCTAGTGGCTCTCTTTTGATCTTTTCCCTGGTCTTTTATAATAAAATCCCTTTTAGGATTTCCTACTTTAGTTCAATCTTTGTTTCCTAAACAAAGAAAACCAAATCTTCATGGTATAGAACAATGTCCAAATTGAAGAACTATTTTGCTTCTAAAGTGGGAAGAGATAGAATCTAAAAAGGATTGTTATCTTTCTTATTAAGGGTAACAATAGAATCACCACCATACATAAATATAATTAACTATTTAATACTCTAAAATATTATCGTGCAATATTAATTCTTTAATTTACATATAAGACCTTCCACTTTTTCGATACCCATAATTAGCTATAGGGCATATAATTTAATATTGTTTAATCCCAACTCATTGCACATGTCTATTTCATATATTCTACGATCATAATTGGATGTTAAAAAATATTTTAAATGAATATTATTTTTCATACTAGAAAATAATTTATAAAAACGACATTGATATTAGATTTTTGTCCCTTCAAGCACATACATTCTCACTCTAGATATTACCCAATTAAGGGTAGTGAATCCCATGTTGACGATCTCTTTCATGAACAATGCTAGACCATGTATCCAGCGTGCCAATATATAGTTCATTGGACGTCAACCAATGGTTTAACAAATCACGTGATACAACACTACAATAAATAGGACTTCTAAGTTCTAAGGTCAAGTGAGGGTATGAATCTCGTCCTCACACAATTGGTAGTAGTACATGTGAAATTACACACACAGAGTATACACACTCATATTTTATGTACTAGAATCACACCCCTGATAACATACAATGCGACAACCATATGAACAAGATGTCTAGTCCTATCTCCTATCCATAGTCGAGAATAGTTTTGGGTGAAAATCCATTAAAAAAACTTATAAGTCCAATAAATAAATATCATACGTAAATAAGAATAATTTTTGTAATCAATAACCAAATTTGATAGACATACATATCTAATACTCTCCCACTTGTACATTAAATTCAATCTCCCATATGCCTTACCAAAGCCAAGACTAAAAACGAAATGAATTTACCACTTTGCTCTCGCTGAAATGAAAAAACGTACATCAATGTTGATGGCTCTGCTCATATTGTCATTGGCCCCAATGCTGGTGCAAAGGTCATGCGATCAAGTAGTGATCTTTTTCTAATTGTTATTGTGATAAGCTTAATTTTGGTTAAAATTTCTAAACACTTTCATTTTCCAGATGAAAACAAATATGTATGCTATAATTTATCAATGAGTTTGTTTTGAAAATTTTCTTTCTATTTTGGACAAGTTGAGTTCATTTTTTTTTTCCAAGAAACAAACAATATTTTTTCGATATCTTAAATTAACATGACAATTGCTAGGGCTCATCTCAATTTAATAGACTTATCTCAATATTCAACAGAAAAATAAAAAAAAATAAATGAGCATATATGCAGCTTATTTGAGGCATTGCTCTATGGATGTAAGCAAGACCATAACAATGTAAATATTTTCTATTGTAGGTTTACTTTGTGATGGCTGCATTTTTTTTTATCTTCTTTCTGCATTAACTTTTTTAAGGCTGGCGTATATGAATATATATTATTGTGGCAACTTGTAGGGGGTATATCGTTGACCTTGTAATTTAGTGATTGCGAGCCCCGACTATGTGTTTACAGGATGGTTTGTGTTTGAATGTGAGTCAATATTTAGATAAATGACTAAGTGACAGAGCAACAAAGTTTTGGGGGGCAAAACCATTCAGTTAGTTAAGCAACAAAAGAGAAAAGATTTAAATAACCCCTTTAATGACCGCTATTGTTAAATACAAAACATATTGATTTTTTTTTTTGGGGGGGGGGGGGAGTGGGGGTAGATCACTAGATTAGTTCCAAAAAAATCTGAAAGATTGCATCAAACCATTTTTTATTTTTTTATTTAACAATATGATGATGTGTGCATATGAACCCTTAGTCTTCCTAGATTAAAAATGACAAATTTTTGGAATTAGTAATGTAAGAAACCTTATCTTTTATACAATCAATTAAATGCACTTGTTTCATCATACTTTGTTCTCCTTTTTATTCATGATATATTTTATGCTTCAAAATTAAATTTTGCATATAGCTAGCATATGTCTTTCCATACACTTGAAAATTTCCATGCATAGTCTTAGTATATTTTCCATCTCTTAGAAATGATACAATATATCTCTTAAAATCACCTGTTCGATATAGTACTCGATTATGACACTTTAAACTTCGGTTTGAATTTTCCTTGGATTTTCACGACCATGGGACTTGGGCTCCACAACATAAGCGTTATTGCCTTTGTTTTAGTAATATCCTTTTGAGTCTCTGAAGCAATATTTCTTTCAATTTGAGGATGTCAAGCAACTCTTCCAATTTTCGGGTTTCATTGTCGTGCTTCAATTGATTTTGATCAAAAGTGACTCCCTAGTAGTCGTGAGCTGTGTAAAGAATAAATCGATTCCTTAACTCTTTGACAAAAAATGGTGGTATTTCAAACAGTACTTGAACAACATCATATGGAGTATCTCTCATTGTTAAAGAGAGATCAACTCAATGACGGATAAATTATAAGCAAACCATGAGGCAGCAACTAGAAGCTCTACAACCAAGAATGCAGCTCCTTAGTTATGATCTAAACTGAGACTTCCAACAGAGACTTCGATATCATTTATGTAATTTCTTTTTATTATACAGTTGTCTCTGTTGATGGCTATACCGTGTAGAAGCACAACCCTAAAAGTGAAGAAAGTAATGGAAAAACAAGAATAAACAATGCATACAGGTTTACGAGGTTCGGCAATATTGCTTACATCCTCAGTGAGATGAGATTCTGCTTCACTATCAATGGAGAATAGGGTTGCAACGCTCATCCTCACATCTCTCAAAATTGCTTACAGAGAAAGTAATTCTCGCTACAAATATATAGCGAAGAACCCTAATAGCGGAAAGTACAAAACTACCCTCAAATAAAAAAATTGAGAGGCCTGCACTAAAACTCCCTGCGTTAAACTGCGATGGAATACAAGACATCGATCCTTCACCAACATACCGAAGGTGAAATAACGGTCCAATAGGTTGTTTTGTACTCTTTTTTTTTTTTCTTCCATTATTGATGATATTCATTTGTTGACTATATTCATTTGTTGACTTTTAGCAACCAAAAAAAAAAACATAGCTTTGCTGGTTCCAACAATATCCTAGGCATGTTTAACTATCCATCTTTTGTGTTTTATCAATAATTGCCTTGCCATCCACCATCTTGTACTCCACATATTGATTGATAAGAATGAGTAAACTAACTAGAAGAAGATAAAATAAAAATAGTGATAAATATTGAAGGTTATATTTGAAACAATGTCCACGAGAAGTTTCACATCCAAATCAAATGAAAGGGTTGGATGGGTATGGAAGAAATTTATTCATCAGAAAAAAAAAAAAAAAAAATGTGGTATGTAAGAACTTAATTTCAAACTAAAAACCATTGCTGGGGTTAAATCAAGAAGAGTGGAAGAGCCTCTCAAGGAATGTAGTACAAGGAATTGGGAAGCTTAAATGTTCTCATGGCTGTAGGAAGTCCCAAGAGGCTTGGCCACTGTGCTCCAACCATTCCCCATATATGGTAGCCCTCACTGATCAACTTCTTTCTTTGCTCCGCTTTGTACTGTTCCACTGTCAAGCCATTCTCCTCATAACTCCTATATATTATAAATTTATAGTGAGAGACTTGCAATAATGACTAAATCTTGAGAAATATAGAAAGGGAAACGAAGTATAGATAGAGTTTTACCAACCTTAGTATGAGACCAGACCACCCTGTGCAACCAACCTTAAAGAGGTTGTCAGTAGTGGGATCCCTGAGGTGCTCTCCTCTTGAAGAGAGTAAGAAGATTTTCATCCCTCTGATCCTTTTTATCTCATTGAAGAGGTTCATTGTGTGCTCAAGAGCTGGAGCGTTCCTCTCCCACACCCATTTTTCAAAAGACGTAGCATTAAACTTCTCCCCTCTGAACAAAAATGATGTCAGTAACAAATATTTAATATTGTATAATATATTTTCCCCGTTATTGTTCTTCACCACCATTTTCCATTATTTTTGCTAAGAATCAGCAAGTGAATTATATTATAAAGGAGAAAGAATGTATAATATAAGGTAATGCTCAACCATTGAACTTCTAAACCACCGTCAGCTTGGCCATCAACAGGATAGAAGAACAAACACATAGTAGAAAATTATTTTACTAAATCTGAATTTGAGCTATTGATCCACCTTAGGCATGGCCATCAGCAGAAAAATAGCTCAATCTAGAAAGTAAAACCCTTATTATGAGAACCTATATCTCGGTCTCATCTGAGCATCCCAAAGAAGATCTTCGAAAAGAAAATTTGGGGGCATCCCAAGTTGTTGAAGTCTGAGTGGAGGCTGCATGTTTAGCTAATTTGTCTGCAACAGTGTTGGCCTCCCTAAAACAGTGTAAGATTGTCCGTGTAGAACTATCCAAAAAGGCCTTAAATGATCTCCATTGCTGTTGAAAAATCCATGGGATAATATTTTGCTATATGCAAAATACCACCGCCTGAGAGTCGCATTCAATCCACATGTTTTTCCAGTTCTTAGACTTTGCTTGACAAATTCCCATTAAGACTGCTTCAAATTCAGCAAAGAAATTAGATTATTATGCTCATCATTGTCTTTTTACAGCCTGATTTCACTTTTCCATGTGTGCGGGAGGGTAAAATAGGGAATGCATTTTTTGTCCAAGATCGTGCCCCTATGCCAGACGCATGAGGTATGAAATGACCACCACACCTCTTTTGGTTGATGCCCATATGTACACTCTCATTTACCAGGTGGTAGTGCAAGAGCCATGCTCCTAGAAAGAAATCATTTTCTTAATAAAACATGAGAAACTGAGAAAGATGATCTACTGTGGAAACATCTGAGAGGACCCATGGTAGGATCTGACAAAAGGAAGGAAATGGAGCCCCGGATCAGCTCCCCCAAGTAGAGAGTAAGGACCCTAGCCACTGCAGGATCTTATCCAGGAAATTAATGTGATAACTTGGAAGATCCGGGCTCAGGATCTTCGCCTTAGTTACGAAGATCCCTAGGGTTGTGGGGTCAATATGGATCTGCAGGACTAGTTTCCACCTGAATACTAATCGACAGTAGAAAAAGAAAAAAATGAGAAAAAGTAGAGCTCTACCCATTACGATGTTCCTTGAAGTAAGGAACAGTGGAGAGGAGGGTATCATCGACATCAAAAATCCAGGCATCCTTGCCATCGCCAGTCAAATCGAAGGTGGTGCTGAGATAGATAGAGCATTCCTCGATTGCTTTCTCGGAATCCACCTTAAACTGAGTGGAGCTCATGTATTTGCCGATGTAATCTGTGCATTCTTCTGGAACAACCTCGAAGTTGCGAATGTTGTGGAGCTCCACATTAATTCTCCAAGCTTCACAGTAGTTCTTGAGGGTTATCTTCAACCCATTATTGTTCTTCAATATCCTCTGGTTTAAGATGTTCCAATCTGCAATTGCTACCCCAACAAGGATGCTACAGATCAAGCTCAGCAATAAACCAAGATTTCTTCCCATTTTTCTTCTTGCTCTTGATCAAAAGACGAAAAAGGACAGTGGTGGATGAACAGGAGAAAGAGCTTTGAGTCCTTATAAAACTGGGCTTTCCTTCAAATTGAAATCATTGGATGGTGGTGGCCGGTTGGGTCTCTTGATTGTATATCATTTCTTGCAGAGCCCATTAGAAGTGTTTTATTTTTTTTTGTCTAATAGAGTTCACGTGCCATTACTTCTCAGACAATGAAATTAATTGTTAATTATGGAAGTCATCCTTATCTCATAAATGGAACTTAAC
The DNA here is from genome assembly GCF_013358625.1 of Macadamia integrifolia. Lineage (NCBI taxonomy): Eukaryota > Viridiplantae > Streptophyta > Magnoliopsida > Proteales > Proteaceae > Macadamia > Macadamia integrifolia. The sequence continues at coordinate 36,104,415 of NC_056563.1, read as the reverse complement.
TAATTAATGCTTAATAGGGGAAGAAGACCAACTAACCAACCTCTTTTATTAGCTTGTATGCATGTTTGGCATCTCCCTCCATGACCAACTCAAGTTTCTTTTTTTATCCTTCATTCTCTTATCATCTCAACAGAATAAATATATATTTTTAGGAAAGAGATCGTTAATTAGTCGCATGGTCCTGCATCAGTATGGAGCCAATGAGTATATGTGTTGAAGTATTAATACGAATGTGATTCTTGATTTTATGGGGGTGAGGCAGTAATTTTTGAGTTCCTATGTCTAGGCACAAGAACCACGCGGCTCAATAGTGTTCTTTATTCAAAAAAATTTCTCTCTTTTTTTAGATGAAAATTATGGCAATAAGGTTAATTTTTGTTGAGATTTATAAAATTTCGTTTTCATTTTCTAGATGGAAACAACTATGCTAGCTATAATTTATCAATATATTTGTTTTCAACTATGGGAGGGAGGGGGGTGGGTAATGTTCACTATTTTTTTGCCAAAAAATCAACATTTTGGTTGCTATGTTAATGACTTAAACTAGCCTTGTGTCGATTGTTGACACATCTACATATGTATTTAAAATTTGACACATTTTCTTAAATGGTTTTTGTATTATTTTTATAAGTTTTTAAGATAAAGGTATAAAAGGATTTTTAAAAATAAGTTGAAAGTATCATTATCAAAAGATGTCATTGTCATGCACATTTCGAGTACACATATGAAATGACACTGTTACGTTCATTCAAGAATAAAATAATATTATACCAAAAGGACAAGCAAATCATTTAACACCTTGAAATTAAGGTGTCAATAAGAAAATCCCTTTAATTAAAATGACATTATCTAGAGGTCTCAATTTAGTGGACAAGTTACATATGATCTTATACCTTTTTTTTTTCTTTGTTGTTTTTTATTGTTTGATAGGTGATCTTATACATCTTTAGTTGAGACTCTCAACTTGAGAACATCCATTCGGATTTCTTTGTGTCAACTAAATAAGTTCTCTTTTTCATCATATTCTGTTATGCTAAGTCATTGGTCCTTATCGATATTACATAGATGCGATCACATGGGATTATTTAATTAATTAGAGGGTTCTCTATCTAACAGCATGACATCTGCACCAATTCAATGCCAATTACAACCTGTGTGCGAGCATCAATAAAGGTGGGATTTTAGAATTCAAAAGGGTGGAACAGTTATTTTGTCTCCTTTTATATAGATGTGATCACATGGGTTTATTTATGCTTGATCGGACTGGGTTCTTTTTCTCTTAATTTATTATTGTTGTTACTCTTTATTTTAAAATTCTACAAATCAAAAGGCTAACAGTTAAGGGATTAGTGGAGTGCATGATTTTTGCTGTGTGAGTTTTAAACAATCTTTACCCCCAAAAGAAAACATATTAAACAATATGTCTGCTGTGAGTGTAGGATCTGTCTGACCATAAATAGAAGGCACATCAAGATAAATTTTACAGCTATTTTTCAAACTCAACAAATCTCAATTAAGTTTCATGCACATCAACCTAACTACTTTTTTTTTTTTTTTTTTCTTATCAACCAAAGCTTTCTTGAGATTATGAGGGGCTAAGAAAGGTCTTATAAACGATTGAAATCTTTAGTACTAGGGTTGCGTTTGGCAATACTTCCGCCGCTATTACAAAGTCAATTCGTGGGAGTACAAAAATGAATGTGTAGTACCATCAAAATCACAACTCAATCAGAGCTGCCAAAAATAAAAAAACCTGCCTCTTTTATTAACTTGGGTGCATGTTTGGCATCTCCTTCTTTGACCAACTTGAAAGTTTCTTCCTGATCCTGTATTGTCATATCCTCTTAGAAGCATGGTTCAAGGAATCCTTCACCAGCTCAAGTTTGCTTCCATTATGTTATTAATAGATAGATATATTTTTCCCCCATTTTTTAGATGAATATTATTTCAATAAGCTTAATTTTGATTGAGATCTCACCAAACTTCGCTTTCATTTGCCTGCTATAATTTATAAATAAATTTGTTTTTAACTGTTTTTTTTTTTTTAATTTATTAAAATTTTCTTACAAAAAAAGAAATTCATTAATTTTTTGCCAAAAATCTAGCATTTTGGTCGATATCTTAAATTAACATAGTTTAGTTAAGGGAGAATCTTGTTTTTATTGTAATTTTTTTTCCTTTTATTATAACCTTTTTTTGGGCATGAGAACCTTACCCACACCTAGGTAGGGGTTGCTTTTCATGGCCCACCCCATTTGTCTTGGTGTGGAGAACATAAGTGGACAAGGTACTTTTCCTTTTTTTTTCAATGAATGTAAACTCTATCATTTCACATAATAATTGCATTAAATAATTTTCATTTTTATTTTTTTTCAAAACCTTCACATTTCTAAAAACCAGTTTTTACCCTTGTATTAAATAGAAATAAGAAACAATTGAATGAAGTTTATTAAATAGACATTATTAGATCAGAATATCAATAATGATAAACTCCAAAACGAATCGATCTGACTCCTCTCTATAGAGCCCATGGAGCAAGGAACCATCCCATGGCTGGGAGAATATGGGCACGCATCCTTAAGTCACCTTAGCTGTGGGATGCCTCCCTGTTCCCTGGGCTCTATAGAGAGGAATCCTATCCCAAAATCTTTGACTAAAGTTTATTTTATTTGGTGATAACATTTATTTGGATTTCCTTTAGGGGTGTCAAGCCAGACCAATCTCGATTGGGCCTAGTCGAGCTCAACCAATTTCTAGGGTTACATCGTGAACGCCCCTCCTAACCATTAAGTTGCACTATTGCAACCTGTTGGTCACATATTTAAAATTTGAAAACATTCTCTTCTGTGAAGCACGGGGTAAAGCTGCGTACACACTTGCCCCTCCCAAACCTTGCAGTAGTAGGAGCCTCATGTACTGGGTTGCTCTTTTTTTTTTTTTTCATGATTGCCCATTTAGCTAAACGAGCTTAGCTAGGACGGGCATGGTACGGTTGATAATGGGGCCGGTCGGTCTTGAGCTTTAATTGGGTTACCATAAATGGGCCTTAATTAGGTCTTAACCAGCAACAGATCTATTTAACTTTAAACGGATTTTTTTAAATTGGTCTCTTAAATGGGATTGAAAAGGAATACCAATAAAATGAGGCAAAGATGAGTATAACATCAAAGTTACTAAGGTACTCGGTCTTTAAACCACGGAACTCAAATAAATTAAAGTATGCATGTACAACCCAAGTTTATTAAGTTCAAATCAATTAAACTATGCCTGAAAAAAATAAGTATTCAAATAACAACCACCACCATCTCAATTGTACATATCACAGTAGCCCTTTTTTTTTTTTTTTTTAAT
>NC_056563.1:36094962-36101044 GCF_013358625.1 Macadamia integrifolia | reverse complement strand
TGTTAACCAAGGTGGTCGGGCATATCACAACAGCCTTAGCACCAAATACTTGTTAAGAAAAATAAAAAAATTACAAGTAATATTAAACGGGTCGGGCTAGGCCGGGGTTAAAAGGAAAGGACTTATAAATATGTCGGGTCAATTGGGCACCCATCGGGCAAAGTGGCCACACTGTATACTATATGTTTATAAATGAACCCGACACATTTATTAATCGAACCGGTCTAGATCGAGTCATAAACGTGTTCGAGTCGGGCATGCAATTGACACCCTAATTTCCTTGTATCATCTCAAACTATCATTTCTCATTAAATAAATACTCACTACACCCACTATACAGCAGAAGACATCCCAAAATTTTCATTATTCAAGTAAAACTCTCTCGCTTAACCCAACATGGATCAGGTCCTCAAGGACTGAATGAGGATATAGATGAATCAAATCCGACTAAGGTGTAAGTTGATTCGGGTTGGTTTATCAAAACTGAACTTACTAATTAAACTGAATGAGGATCTAGATGAATCAAACCCAACATGGTTTATCCGACTAAGCCAAAACCAAAACTGAACTTACTAATAATGGTTCAAACGGTCCTGGTTTTTATCAGTCAATTTTAGTTTTAGGATCCTCTGGCCGGCAAAAGAAACCCTAATTTTTTTTCAATTAAAGTGAATCTGAACGAATGGATCAAAGGATTCAATTACATAATGCGCATAAAGGGTAGCTCTGATACAACTTGTTAGAGGAAAATGATTAAAATAAATAAAAAACAATTCCACCTACAAATCATTCCTCGTCGCATCAGGAAAATACAAGAAGAACATAAAGGGGTTTAGGGTTACCTTTTAGTACCACAGGCGTAGTACAATAATTATGTCACTTGAATATGTGCCCCTTTGTAAATCAAAGGATACCCTTGAGCGAGACCTCGTAAGCAGGAATTGAATCAATCCCCACACTCAAAGCTTCAAAACTCAAATTCTCTTAAAGAAGACAAAGAGTGGAGAGGAGGAGGAGAGAGAGAGAGAGAGGTTACCAGTAACATCCCTACTCCTACCCCTACCCATAGATGAATAGTTATATACTGGGAACCTTTAATCCGCTAGGTCAAGTGGTATCGAATCAGAGGTCCATTCGAGAGTCAACTCAACATGTGTTTACTAAAGGAGTTACTTAAAAGTCTCACTTTTAAGTAGTTACAATACTATTTACTAACAAGTACACCCTTAAATGAAAATAATTATAATCCTTCAAAAATTTTTGAAATAATTACATTAAACTCCATCCACTTTAACAGTATCACATAACAGGTTTACGAATGTAGGATATGAACATCGTAAGAAACTCTAGCCTGTCAGAATATATATGTTAAAGAATCTTAACCATTGATTAGACATAAATTTTTTAAAAAATATTGTTATATATAATTGTTTAATAAATAAATAATTTTAAATTCATCTCTAAACTCTTTACAGAATAAAGACCCATCAGCAAAACCTTATTCTGAAGGTAAAACCGGTTTAAATAAAGAAACTAAATTAACCGTGATGTGAGGGCACTATAAGGTTCAGAGTGGACTAGGGAGGTCTTGCGAGGGCCTGGGTTTCAAAAGGGCTGATAAGGAAAACTATTGGCTCCATTCTAAATTGATCCAATCAAAGGCTGAGTGTGTGTTAGGTTGTATTCCTAGGATGGTGTTAGGCATTGAATCCACTTGGTTAAACAGGACTTCAAACAATAAGTGTGCTAAAGAAATCTTAAACCATATGTATTATGAAAATTAATCTAAAAGAAAGGAAAGAAAAAACTCGCCTCTTCCAACTGCATTGCATGGTTAGTATACTGAAAGTGCAAACATATGCAAAACCCTAAAGCTAGAAAAATATAAATCCTAAAGTGACATTAGAAAATTCAGAAATTTATAAAAATGCCACTACTCATGTAAGCACGACATATAAGTTCCTCATTCATGGAAATTAATCCTAAGACATATGTTGAACATATATAACAAGATAAATAGGGAACTACATGAAAAAATAAAATAAAATAAAAATCTAAGAAATTAGTGTATATATAAAAAGACCAAAATACCTCTAGGCATAAGAATGACCTTTATACTTAAAACTATTGATGAAAACCATTAAAAACCATTAAAAAAAAAAAACATGACAACTATTTAGATGACGTGGACAAAAAACCAATAAGAGATAAAGAATTAAAGTAAACAGTGAAAACTCTAGCTAGAAAAGAAGAACACACGGTGAAAAACCTATCGGGTAAACAAAGAAATTAAAGAAGTGGAGATTGGCTTACTGTGGCCAAAGGCACGACAACGCCAGCCTCAGTTGATCCCATAACAGCTTGAGGATGACACTAAGGGCTGGGACTGGTTCAAGCTTGGTTATAAACCAGAGGGGGTCTTGGTTCTTTTGGGGTTTTAGGCTAGGTCTTTTCTATGCATGACAAAGGTATTTCCATGATTTTCAAAACACATTTTTAGACAATATAAACATATCATAAATAATGTAAAATTTCGAATGCTACTGGGGCTGGGGAATCTCTAGTGATATAAATAATGGGTCCCATATTATTTGGGATAGATTGGTCCAATCATTGTTTGGTCTGTCCGAGGTGATAAAATAAGTGTTTATAGAATGCCCTTCTTTGATTGAAACTGCGGAACAATGGAAAAAAAAATTGATCCCTGAACACTTCACGTTGTTGGGGTAACAAAACTCGTCAGCATCTTGCTTAAGGATATTGTTATAAAATTAAGATAAAATTATGATGAAAATATGCACTACTTGGCTAATCTTTGTAAAAAATCATGTAACGTAGGGATGGTGTGAAAGCAAGACCTTTTGTCTACCAAAATTTTTATAAGGTGGCCCAAAAGCACTACCTAATGAAAAACATATGATAAGAAACGGAAATAAAATTGAAAAACCTAAATTTTTATTTTCTCACTTGCCACATGCGCCGAAGTGTCGACAAGGGGTGTTGATCCAAATGCCTGAACCGAGAGAATCCTACCATCCCTATATGAAACAATGGTGCCTTATAAGGAAATTTTTTGAAATTTTTGGAATTTTATTAATAGAAGTCATTTGCTTTGAAATGCTGATAATAGATACTATTGAGGTAATTCCACATCAGCTATGGGTGTCTTAACTATCAATTATAAGAACCACAAGAGGCCAATCCACTTTGAACTAATTAGTTTTAGAATTGAAGTCTTTACATGGCATTAAAATGGGTACATTGGGCTTCCGTTGATGATTGGCCGTTCTCTATTCACGAAGACAGAGCCCACAAAGAAGGCATGTAAGTAAAGGGAGTATTGAGGTAATCCCACATCGGCTATGGGTGACTCAACTATTAAATGTAAGAGCCACAAGAGGTCATCCCACTTTGAACCAATTGGTTTTAAAATGGAAGTATTTTATGGTATCAGAATGGATACGGTAGACTTCTGTCAATGATGAGCCCTACTCCACCAACGAAGACAAAGCCCACAAAAAAAACTTGCACGTAAAGAAAAAAAATTAAAGTAATCCCACATCAACTGCGAGTGACTCAACTATCAAGCATAAGAGCCATAAGAAACCCACTTAAAACCAATTGATATTAAGATGAAAATCGTTATGGGTACCAATCCACATGCTAGATAAGAGTGGATCAAGCTCGCCACTAGCTCTTGTGTTAAAAAGAAAAAATTGGTTTTTATCAATATGGATCACACCACATGGGTGGAAGAGTTTATCTCCTTACCGATACTTGTATGATAGTTCAATTTACATTAATGCCCTACTTTTAGTGTTCAACTTTAAATTCTAAAAGACAATTTGTAATTATTTTCTGTGCATCATTGAAATCAATTACTTAGGTTCCATTTGGTTGCAATGGAAATTTGAAGGGAAGGGAAGGGAAGTAAAATTTTCATACTTTAAAAAGAAATGTTTATAATCATTACCTCAAGTGAATGTATAAACTACTTAATTTTTTTTAACCATATTTAGTAATGATATATTTTACATGTAAATTTTATTTTACATATTATAGCAAAGGGATTTTGATACAAAGTAAAGTGAAATTTTATAACCAAATATAGAATGATTTGAAGTTAATGTTAAAGTCACATGGGTAATGATTACATATATTTCTTTTTTTAGTATAAAAATTTCACTTCTCTTCCCTTTAATTTTCCTTACAACCAAACATAACCTTAATGGGAACATCTATTTGTAACCAACAGAATTTGTAATTGGACTGTTTTGCCCTTCTTAGATTGATTTCGCAATATAATATATAAGGTTTAATAATGTAATTTTGTAAAAAAAAGGCAACAAGGGGTGAAGACGGACAATCATCCTATGCTTGCTGCACTGTTACTTTCGTGGCAGACAATAATCATTCCAAAAAAAAAATCCCTCGTAACTTATATTCACAGCCCCCTTCTTTTTTTTTTGTTTTCTTTTTCATTTTACTTTCTTTCCTTTGGGGTGAAGGAAAACGTACCCCTCCTTTTTTTTTTTTTCAGTCCTTTCTTTCTTTTCTCTCTTCTTCTTTGTTTTTTTTCTCTTTCTTTTCACAATTTACAGCCTGGCCGAGAGAGAGAGAGAGTCTTGTCCCAGTGGGTTAAGTAATTGAGTCTCTCGGGAAATAAGCAAACTTATGAACTAACAGATCCAAGTAACGAAGTGATCATAAGACCTCAAAAGGGTTAGCGCATGAGAACTGAAAGGGTTACCAACTACCAACTAAGAAATGGCAGGTGAAGGAGAAGAATGGGTCAAGCACTACAGCAGCTCCCATAGGATGTTACTTGTTGGAGAGGGTGATTTCTCCTTCTCTGCTTGTTTGGCCAGGGGTTTTGGCTCAGCTAAGAACATGATCTCTACTTCCCTTGATTCCAAAGGTACACTCACCTATGATTTGTTATGTAATTGCTTTGTCTTTCTAGTTTCTATGATCTTTGATGATTTCCTTTTTAACTCTTTAGTTTGTTCATAAAAAAACAGGAATCTTAATGGTGAAGCACCCAACAGCAAGGGCTAACTTGGAGGAATTGGAGAAACTGGGGTGCATCATTCTTCATGAAGTAGACTGCCACACTATGACTAGACACCCTTTTCTCAAGACTATGAAATTTGATAGAATAATCTTCAATTTTCCTCATGCGGGTTTTCATTATCAATCCGAACTTGAGCAAGAGCAAATCGAGTGAGTTATCAATTAGTTGCTTTTCTTCTGTTTATATTCTCTCATGTGTGTGTGTGTGAAAGAAGCCAAATGCTTCTATACTTTCGATTTCTTCGGTTTGGTTTTTTCGAGTCACTCCCATTGGCCCACACGCTCGTGTGTGGTTTCTGGTTTGGTTTTCTTTTTCTTTTTCTTTTTGTTTTTTTTTTTTGTTTTTTTTTGGGGGTGGGGTTGGTGGGGTTGAGGGGGGAGTGCGGTTCCTATGCATGTAAAAATGCCAATGGAAGTGCACGAGGAAGCATCCATAGAGATTTCATTTTCCCTTTCATGGATGGCAAGCCGGTCATTTCACGTCCACATATGTCTAGGTGGGCCACACTCCCCCCAAAGAAAACTTTCTCCCAAAAAATATGGGAAAAAGAACCTTGAAAGGCAGCATGGTTTCCGCGCTTAGACACAGACGAGCGTAAAATAACAGACCCCCCCCTTGAAAGGTTGAAATCCCCATGTTAATACTTTCATGCATGCTCCCATTGGTCCTCATGCTGGCAGGAGGCCAAGCTGCTTTTTAGGGAACCTTCTTTTGAAAAAAATATATGGAGAAAAGAACTATGCCCACTTGTGTGTCTCTAAGCCCAAGCACAGGCGGGCATGAAAAGACAACAATGCCCCCCGCTAGATGCCTTTGCATGGCCTGCTGCATAGTAGCCACCCAAGTGGACAGGGTTCTCTTGCCCAAAATAAATATAAATTTAGGGAAAAAGATCAGCCCTAGTCATGTTGTCTTGTGCTAGTGCATTAACCAATGAGGGGGCACACATGGGCATCATTATGGGGTGGATTTTTTTTTTTTTTTTTTTTTTTTTTTTTTTTTTTTTTT